>NC_034409.1:62476111-62511324 GCF_002078875.1 Numida meleagris | reverse complement strand
CCTCATCACAACAACAGGGCCCCCACGCCCGCCGGGCCACGCCTACCGGGGCGGGCTCGGGCGGGGCCTGGTGCCGGTGGGCGGGGCGGGGCGGAGCGGCGCGGCTTAGTCGCAGAAGGAGCCCCGCGGGACGGGGCGCAGCGCCCTTCGGGCGGCGGCGGAGCGCCGGGTCGGCGAGTGCCCGCTTCGCTCCCGGAGCGCGGCGTTCTGCTCCGCTTCCGCGTGCGGGGCGCTCACGCTGCAGTCTCTCTCCCCGACGTTCCTCCTCCCATTCCCGCAGCGCCCAGCCGGGCTCGTCTGATGGCCGCGTCTCCGCTGTTCGTGGGTCATACAGCCCTGCAGTAACCCCGCTCCGTCCC
Organism: Numida meleagris; assembly: GCF_002078875.1. Taxonomy (NCBI): domain Eukaryota; kingdom Metazoa; phylum Chordata; class Aves; order Galliformes; family Numididae; genus Numida; species Numida meleagris. The sequence goes on along the minus strand of NC_034409.1, from coordinate 62,510,965 downwards.
ATTAAGGATGTCACCAACCTTACCGAAGTTTCCTCTCCGCTCGTTTGGTCCAAAGCGCTACAGCCCTCATTTCCCCTGCGTTTTTTTTATGAATTAATTTGGCTCCCTCTATCGTCCCTACCACTGCCAGAAGGCTGCGTTCTCCCTGATAGCATTATTTCCCTGCAGGGATACAGCCCCAGATCCACAAAGATGAATTCAAAGCTGCTCCCCGCTGCCCTGATTCCTGCCTTGCTCCCAGCGTGCACCCCCTGAGCTCATGGCCCAAATGCATCTCTCTGCCCACTACCCCAGTTCAGCAGAAGGCAAAGATGTGGGAGCACAGTGCCAAAAACACCAAATGCAAAGTGCGAGAACCAAGCAAGTAGGGGCCAGTTCCAGGCCAGCTGATGAATGGTAGCATCAAAGAAGGATCTCTTCTAAAAACCCAGCTTCCTGGCATTCCCACATTAGCCTTCAGCTGAAGCTTCCTGACCGGGTGCCCACAGCCTTTCCCCACGGGGCCATGCGCTGCAAAAAAATGAGGGCATGAGATTCCCTGGGTAGCAGTGGGGAAGTGGCATGAGGCAGCTGCAGAAGGAAGGTGCATGGAACACTGCAGCTGTCACACACATCGCCGTAGGCTGAGGCAGAAAATTAGCAGCATCCTGCCACTTTGAGCTTACGTCGTCTCTTAGGTGGTTGAAAAGCATCTGTCTGCTGGGAATTTGGCCAGCCCTGACACGGCAAACCATCCTCCATGCAGGCTTCTCTCCTGTGTGCTTTGCAAGCTGCATATCAAACCCAAAGATCTGAGCCTTAGGTCTCAACAGATTTTCTGCTCTTAATCTACTAGGGCTGAAAACCACAGGTTGCAACTTGGTTTGTCCCTCAGAGAGCAACCTCATCTGTGGCAATGCATTCAAAGCTGGCAAGCGCAGATCCTGCTGAACCTTCCCCAAAGAGCAGCACAAAGCAACTGCTGTTGGGTGCTGGAAAGAGAGGGCCTGAGCTGCTTGAAGCCCTCTCCAATGCTGAGTCCAAGAACAGGATATTACCCTATCTGGAAATAAGACAGAGCCTCATGGAAGACTGAGCAGCCATTCAAGCACTGGTAGTGCCAAGCTGTAGTTCTGGCTCTTTCGCTGAATTGCTCTGTGCCTTGGAGTAAATCAATTCAGATAGATTTTCCCCCATCTATAAAATGAGAGTTGTTGTATTTAGATACCCAAGGGAAGTTGTGAGGCTTAATTAGTTAATGCTAGTGCCTTGTCAGCTCTCATTACCATGGTATCTTGGTGTTAATTGCTTTGAAATTATAAAATGCTACTTACATGCTAAACATTGTTATTCTAGGTAAGATGGAGAGACTGAATCCTGTTCCTCTGTAAGTACAGAAAGCTGACATTCCCAGTAATGGCATTGCTATGAAGTCTTTCCCAATTGGAGACAAGTTTCCTTAGCATGTAACAAAATTGATTTATTTCCAGCTCCCTGGCATAAGTGCTCTTGAACCAGTTTGAGCTGCGCTTTTACTGGTCTGCTCAATTCAGCACATGCAATTAAACTCACCCAGCACAAACACAGCTGGAACTGGAGCATCTGTGGCTCATGAGGAGGTGCCTGAGGCTGCAAGGCAGTGTGGCTGTTTCCCTCACACGTGCTGCAGCAGATGAGGTGCACTGAGCACTACCAATATCCACACTGGTGCAAGGTTTTAACTCCAATAGCCATGGAAACCAGTATTCTGCAGCTGCCAAAGGATTACATCCTGGACACGAGTGACAGTTCTGGATGGTTTCCTTTTACCACCTCTGACAGTGTATGTGGGGCTCACCCTCAGGACTCCCTGCCTGCTGCTTCAGCACAGCTTTGGTTTGTGCATCCAGGCAAAGCCTTGCAGGGAGCTGCGGTGTGGAAGTTAGAAACATTATGCACTGCGATCAGAGAGGGGAAAAAGTCTTGGGGGCCTAATATACGGAACAGTCAAGCTATTAATCATCTAATTTAGACGCAATGGTGGCTGAATTATGGGGCATGTCACCTTCCTCCTCCTCCAAAGAACGGGCCTTTGAAGACACTGCTGGTCCGCTATGTGAATAAGCAGAAAAGTGTAATTAATCCCGCTCTGGAAATATGAGCGAATACAGGCACTGAGTCACAGAGAGCCCAAAGGGGCCAAGGAGCTCGAATGGGAGATAGGCAGGCAGCCACCCCGGTGCCAACACAGGGCTGTCCCTGTGCGTGATGCGAGGCATGCCACCCTGCAGCACCCAGGCCCACAGCCCCACCAGTGAGGCAGGATGGCAGCCAGCACCTGAAGAGCAGTGCTGAAGGTGCTGCACCGCCAGGTAACCAGCAGTCCTGTGCCATGCTCCCAGCCCTGCAGCACACTGCCCCTGAGCTGTGGGGTAAGGCCTAAAATGGCTCCTGGCCTTGTGTGCTGCACCTCCAAGGCCTCAGAAAGGGGCCCTCAGGAGGCCACCATTTCCTGGGGAGCCTCTTTGGTTAGAGAGGCAGAGCTCCACTTCTCGGCTTTGCTTTCCCTCCCCTCTCTTTCTGATGTAAATAGAGCTTCTAAATACCCACCAGAACTCTACCTTCACCTTTCCACAACAGGTGTTTTTTTCAACCATTTTTTCCTTCCCCATGAGAGACAGGCATGGTTGCTCTGAAGTAGCATTACAGGAGTCAGGTTAAAAGCAAAGCCAAGCAAAAATTCATTTAGCAAAGCATTCGGACACCATTACAACGGAGATATTAAATGTAAAACAAACTGACAGTCAGAATTCCCCTGCAGCCTTCCCAGCCCTGACTTTGAAGGCCATACCAGGGAGGACAAATAAGCAGAAAGAAAAGCAAGGATGGCTTGAAATACAGCAGAACCAGCCAAACTAATTCCTTTGATCAAGCTGAGGAAAAAATATGGGAGGGAAAGAGCTGGTGCAAGTACTGACCCTTTTTTAATGCTATCAGTTTGTATCACAGAATTATAGATTATCCTGAGTTGGAAGGGACCCATAAGGATCATCAAGTCCAGCTCCTGGCTTCGCACAGCACCACCTGCATCCAAACTGTTGTACAAGTGATCTCAGTGCCCCAAGAAAGACATCTGTGAAATGGAGATATTAACATTGGTTATAGCCACACACAGTTTTGTTAGCAGCTCTGTGTGAATGCTCTTAGCTGCCACAGGTAGCTATGGAGCTGTGACAAAGTGTGAGGTGTGCTCACTGTGTGCATGCCAGGGATCCAGAGTCTCACAGTTGTGCCGTGGCAGTAGGCAGAGCTCACTGCGTGCTTTGAGAGCCAGCACAGCTGGAGCAGACAAGAGAGCTGGGCAGCTTCAGGAGGGGCTTTAAGCCCTCTCCATCCCTTCCTGCTGCAGCTGCCATGCCCTGTGGTGCTGCTTTTTAAAACCAGAAGTGGGCACAGGGTGAGGCTTGGCATTCTTAGTGCTCACTGCCATTTAGTGCTCTTCACACCACCCCCAGGCTACAGCCATAGCAGTTGCTCCCATTCCTCTCCCACCCTTCCCCAGATAGATGCCTTCTGTGGTTTAGCACTAGTTTTCTAAAATCAATAATGACCTTTACAGGATGCAGAACCACACATCTGTTTCTACCCTCCCACTTACCCTGCCTGCCTATTTTGAGTCACTCATGTACAAATACCTTCACTCAAAAGCTACAGGCTGGAGGAGGCAGTGATTGGTTCATCCTACACACATAGTCTCAGCTGGAAGCACCTGATCTGGAAAAAGTAGTAACACAGAGGGAGAGAAATACTTATGTGATAGCACATGAGACAGTTTGGGTGCTAACTTACCCCCTGTAACCTAACATTAACAAAAACATATCTCAGATATTTCTATTAAACTGCCTCTTCTTTGCTCTGTGAAGTTACAGCTACAAAACACCCAACTGGCAGGTACCAAACACAAGGCTGTTGCCATTGTGCAGAGCCTCCCTCTGCTCCCATGTAGAAATGCTCCAGGATGCTGAAATCATAGCACTGTGCTTTGCACTGCTGTAGCACATCTCTCCCCTACCCAGAGCTCCCCCTGAGCCCACAACCAGGAGATAAAGCTCACTATGCCAACACCACCAAATCACACACACACAACCCCAGTGCATCTGTACCTCCCAACTATTTATTCTGGAGCCATGTGGGGGTTAATGCTCTGCTTTCCCTGTTGTGGAGTGACCCAGGTGGGGCTAATGAGCGCTTGCCTTGCTTAGCTAATTAGAGGCTCTGAGAGCAGCAGACTGTGCTTCTAGGTGTGGGGCACTTGCAGAGGGAATATACTGTGTATTTTGTTTCCAGCTTTTTTTTTTTTTTTTTAATCCACCCCCTCCCTTTTTTCCCCCTTTTTGGTTGAATAAAACCTCTGGCAGGAGTAGCACAGCACAGATGGGAAAGAGAAGTGAGATGGGCTCTGCAGCACCCTTCTCTCCCTCCCTCTCTTAATCCGCATTGTTCTGGGATTTTGGGAGAAGGCAGGAGTGAAAAGATGAGGAAGGCTGGGCCATTTGTTTCCCTTCAGCGTTAGATTTTTGGTATCTAATCCAAATGAGTGCAATCCTTTGGAGCCTAGCCCAAGTCTCCCTGTTCTCCAGCTCCCCTTTGTACAGCACCCATCACTCCACAGTGCACTGAAGAACTGCCCCTGCTGCTGGCTGCCTACTCTGCAGCCTCTGCCCAAGCAGCACTCAGAGCACAGACTGTGCACTGAGCACTCGGGCGCAAGCAGGCCAGAAGGGGCTTCACCTACCCGCCCCTTACACACCGGAGTACAACCCATCTGCTGAATGGTTCTTGTTTTGTTTCTCGCTCCCATGAGCTGCATTTCTCTCGTCTCTCTTGCTGGTATTTAGTTCCCTTTGCATTGTTTTCCCCGGGCTTCTCCTTTGTCTCTTGCCCAGGGAAGCAGCACATCATTACGGCAGGTCTTCCTCCAGCACTCTCCTCACCGAGGTCATTACAGCAAGGCTGCTGTTTGTCAGGGTGCGAGCCCTAGGAAGAAGCAGCTAATCAATTCAGCAAATCACCCGGGTGGTAACCCCACTGTCAGCTTGTTTTCTTCCCTTCCACTTAGACATCAAACCGGCTGAAGAGGGCTCTGGGGACCATGCCGTGCACGGAGAGCCGTTCCTCTGCAGGCACATCTGTGCCTTTCATCGGCGGGGCTTAGGGAATACTCTCATCAGAGTGGAAAAGCTCTTTGGAGCCAACAGGCTCACATCCTCCACCCTCACCCTCCATAGAGCCTCTACCTGATGGGGAAGTGAGCACGGAAAATTGTCCCTCGTGTTGCTGTCCCTGGGCAGAAGCTATCACGTAGCACACAGAGCTGGGCTGGCAACTGGCAATGTGCAAAAGTTCTCCTGCCAAATGAACTCGCTAAGGCCTCCCTTTGCTTTCACCCGCTCTTTTTTCTGCTTGTGCTTTGGGGAGCACACCAGCCAAACACACACTAGGAGCAGCAAGGCTGTACCACTGTGTTTGGCAATTAGAGGTGTGGATGCTCAGCGCTGCCTGAGCTGGGCTGCATGGTGAGACAGCTCCTTCAGAGGAGATCAGTCACATCTGAGAACTGTTTCTGTCACCAGCTCTCCCTTTGAAGGGTGGGGGTGGGGGCTGCGTCCTACCCATGGCTTTGGCCGGCAGTCTGAGAAATGTCGAGGTTAGGAAAAGCTGAGCTTCATTTGCTTTTCACAGATTGGGTAATGAATTTTTCATCTTAAAGTGTTGTTCTCACTTGAAAAGGAAGTTTGTAGCTCTGGCATCACTGGGTTTCGCATTAGTCTATCAGTTTCTCTGGACTACCTCTCCTCAATGTTCGTGTTTTCTAACCCTGTAAAATAAGCAGGAGGCCTGAGGCTTTAGTGGGGTTTTTCTCTTCACCCACCTCTATCTGTGTAGCAGATTTTGTCAGCCAGCACTTCATATTGATCTCCTACACCAGTGTTATTTTTGCAAGGGAGACCAGGCAAAACTGAGGTGCAGGAAGGGAAAAAGCATCAGGAACATCTGTCACTAGGCAGAGTACTTCTAATTTTGATTACAAATAGGAAGCAGAACCATGCAGTAAAAACAGAGGCATCTTCCTCCCTAGCCATAGCTGCGTCAGTCTTTTTTTTTTCCTCTCCTCTGTGGCTGCAGTTTGACAGAACTCCATGAAAGAAAGAGCGGCTCAAAGAGATAAATTGAGCTCAAAAAGATCTGTCTCCCTCTTCCATTGTGTGAAATCCAGAGATGCTCAGTTGTGTTAGAAACAGTACCAGGACAATAAAAGGCAATATTCCTTCACGCCATTCCCATTTTGCCTATGGAAGTTCCTTCTCCTGTGTGTGAGAGTCTTAACAAAGTGCTGGTGGAGAGAAAGAGTCAGGGTGACTCAGCCCAAAGCAGTTCCTCTGCTTCTATGTGAAATGCCAAGTATGGACTGTGCCCGCTGTGATCCTGAGCTGGGCTTCTCTGCAGTGCAGGGTGATGTGCACCATGGCCTCCTGCTCCCCTCCTCCCTTTCAGCCTCCATGCTGGGGGAGCCCAGTGGCTGCGTTGGGTGCTGCTCATGCAGAGCTCACAAAGAACCAATGCGGCCAGCAGCATCAATCCACTTTATGCCTTGCTGCTTTTAATGTGGCAGGGAAATACAACATGGAGTTTTAATTTGTCTAAATGGCTTCAGACAAGGTTAACACAACTCATCAATAAATGCCACTTTTTATTAAGTTTAATTTACAATGTCATTTCACAGGGCTGGACACGTCCCACCTCCTCAGTGTAGGCAGCGGAGTTCTTGGTTCAGCTGTGCTTCCTGGAACTTCATGCGGTAATCGCCACTGAGGACCCAAGGGCTGGCACACAGCCAAAGATCCCTGCTATCCCCAGTGTACCTCTGTTGTCCCTGATTACTGTGCTGCCAATTGGAGCTCAGATCTCTGAACCTCTCACACCACCGTCCCTTCCATGTCCCTGCCTTGATATATCTTCCCCTTGGCCCCAGAGAAGCCACTGGTGGCTGCTTGCCCCTCTTCTATCAGAAAAGGAACAAGGATGAGCTGAATGCTGTTTAATCCTTCCTGCCTTCTCCCAGAGGTGGGTTTTGCACACCTGAGAGATGTGTGGATAGGATCTGGTCACGGTCTAGCTCACAACAGAGAGAATGAACAGAAACTGTCAGAATCACTGGAGTATGAGAAGAGTTCAGCTTGGTTTATGGTGTAATCAGGAACACTGTTTTAGCTCAGGGAGTTGTATGCTTAGTCTAAAGCATAGTTCTTACCTGTACACTATAATGCTTTCTGTCCTCAGCACTGCTTTAAAACTTTGCTAAGATATGGTTATGTTTATGTTGTTGTCAATTTCCTTGCTCACTCTCTTTTTCTACAGCAACATTACATTCTAGCAAGATCTTTAGAGGAGCAGAGAACCTCATTGCTACAGAAGGCACAGGAGTGAGGAGCCACTGCTTGCTCCGATGCTGCAACTCATCCCTCCCTCCACTGCACTCTGCCTTCGGGAGGAACCAGGGAAGCGGTACCCAGCATCAGTGGTACCCAGCCTTTATCTCTGCCTTGCACAAAGGGGCAGGGCAAGTAGGGCTCTAAGTTGCCAAAAGCCCACAGACAAGGAAAGTAAATGACAGCCAGCTCTAAATGGCATCTGCTCTCAGACCAAAAACCAAGAGGATAAAACAATCAGAAGCAGGGCTTCGTGAAAACACAGCTCCCAGTTCTCACTTTATGAAGTCGAGTTTTGCTCGGGGAAACAGAGCTGAAGACCGGTGTGTTGTGCACACTCTGGTTACAGCGTTGGCTCATCCCAGCCAGGCTGCTACTGGAGCACAGAGGGGTGTCTTGTGAGGGGCATTTTCTTAAAAATGCCCATTGCTGCTCTCATGAGCATTTGTGGTGGTGTGGTGCTTGGGTTTGGCAGTGGATACATCAATCCCTGGCGTCTCTGCCTGCCTTGAGCAGGATGGTACAGCATGGCAGTAGGTAGCAGGGCCCTACGCGCAGCCCCTGCGGTCCTGGGGCTGAGGAGTGTGAGGGTCTGGTGTGGAAGAAAGGTCCTCAAGAAAGCTCTACTCAGAAGCCCCTTGAGGGCCCGTTCTGCTGCTCATTTGGAAGCTGGGGGGCTCAGCTTGGTTTGCCACCTGGGCTACATCGCAGCTGTACTGCAGCCACGCAGAGTTTGGTTGGCAGGTGTGAAGCCCTGACTTGACTTCAGCTCAGTCCCGTCACAATGGATTGAGAGGGTAGTGAGGCACTTGCACAGGCTGCCTGGAAAAGCTGTGGGTGTCCCTTCCCAGGAGGTGTTCAAGGCCGGGTTGGATGGTGCCCTGGGCAGCCTGATCTAGTGTCTGATTTAGTGGTTGGCAACAGTGCCCTCGGTGGGGGGATTGGAACGGGACGATCTTTGAGGTCCTTTCCAACCCAAGCGATTCTATGATTCTATGACTTGTCTGTTAATGGCTGCGCTCTTGGCTGAGCCTGGCTGCAGTCGTCACTACTTCCCTGCTCTTCTTGCTTGGGTTTTGTGGCACTCCGCCTTCTTCCACGTGGCACAGTCCTGGGCCTGCTTTGAGCCCTCAGCCCTAGGCCCTCTGGGAAGCTGAGCTATCCCTCTGCAGGAAGGCTGTCTGTCAAGCAGAGCACAAAGGAAGCTGCTCACATGTTATACTGCATATAATAGCTCCCCAGAGCTCCTACCACATTCCTCGGGAGGGACTCTGCTAGATGTGGAGTGGGATGCCAGGGTGGGATGAAACCTGGCTGTACCCCCATGCCTACCAGAGGGCATAGGCTGTTTGAAGACCCTACGAAAGGGATCCTTGAAGCCTCTTTGTGACTCATTTTGTGAGGTCTGTCACCATACTGAATCTTGCTGCCAGGGAGCTTCCAGAAGTGACTCTTTCTGTGTGTTTCATGCCCATCTTGTCACCAGGGTTGGGATGGGTGCGTAAAGGCCAGTTCTGCTCGCTGTGGTGATGCAGGCAGTGCTGAGGTGCTTCAGCAAGAGCGCACTGCGGGGTGATGCAGTGATTTAGGAGAAGGTATGGCTGTACCTATCGCTACCGGCAGGGCAGGGGATAATAATAAATGTGCTGCCAGGTGGGCCACCACACCTCTGAAGAATGGAATGAACAAGTCTAGGCATGAGGGAAGTGTCCCCAGCTTTTCCTGTACTGATCCCAAGATACTGGGCTTAGCTGGTCTTGTGTTTGCCCTGCACAGATGATGGTTCTGAGGTGAGCATCTTGTTTTGAGCTTTGGAGGTGCCTCCAAAGGGAATGAGGCAGATACTTCAAGGCTTTAATAATGTTTGGAGGATGGCCTAGGCAAGACAAAGCTTGTCTACAGGACAGACACTTTGGGGAGAGCAGTCAGGTTTTAACTCAGGTGCTCCTCACTGCTTTTAATTCTGCAGTTTCCACCTGCTTTAAATGTGGTCTTGCTTGCTTCACAGCAGGAAAAGAAACGAAGCACAGTGGGGTGACAGCTGAAGCGTGAAAGATGGGTGCAGCTGCAGGCATGCTTCCCAGTCTTTGCTATCCTCTCTCGAAGCATTTCTGAGCCCTAGAATCATAGAATCATAGAATCACTAAGGCTGGAAAAGACCACTAAGACCAGCTAGTCCAACCATCAGCCCAACCCCAGCATGCCCACCAACCACGTCCCTCAGTGCCACATCCACACGGTTCTTGAACATCTCCAGGGATGGTGACTCCACCACCTCCCTGGGCAGCCTGTTCCAATGCCTCACCACTCTTTCTGAGAAGAAATTTTTCTTAATATCCAACCTGAAGCAACCCCTCTGGTGCAACTTAAGGCCATTACCTCTTGTCCATATAAGTACACAATGGGGCCATAATTTTGAGATGCACTTCAGGGCATGTGTCTTTTGGTGGGACTTCTATGAGAGCCAAGGCTGAGAGGGTGACAAAGCACAGTGCTGTGCTGCAGCAAGGACTTGTGCTTCCTGCTGCTTGGGCTCAGAGTCCACATGATGGTGGAGCAACCCAGGGATGTGGGATGCAGATAAATGGATAGACAGTGAGATGAGGAGGTGGTTGTGGCCTGGGGACACTCACAGCTGCAGAGTGGAGTGACCAGGGACAAACAGATCCTCTGAACCAAGACATGGAAGATGCCTGGGGCACAAGGAGGGAGAAGGAGTCTGGGCAAAGATGTGGTTTCCTGCCGGTTGTTGATGAGAGTGGGAGGCAGAGGGGAGAGCAGGCCCTGGCTTGGAAGCCCAGTGGATGGAGTAGGAGACGGGGACCGATGGGATGTTTAGGTGGAATATACCTTTTAGGAAGGGGAATTTTGCCCTGCATATTGTTCTGGAGCTAGCCCCCTAAAAACCAAGCTGATCCATGGAAGGCAGTGCAGCCTGCTGATGGACAGACTTGAGAGCCTTATCAGATACCTGCAGATGTAGCTGAGGAGGAAGGACAGATGGACAAAGGCAGGCTGGGAAGCTGAGGGTGAGTTTTTGAATGTGAATGGGGCATCTCACGGCTGAGCTGAGTGTGGCTGTAGGCTGGGGAGCAGTGCTGCCAACAGGACCTGGGGCAGCCTGGCTTGGCTTCACTCTGCTGCAGCTCTCCAGCTGACTTCCTTGCTTGGCTGGTAAATGGCCCATAGTTTTGCCTGGCTGGGCACAAAGGGGGAAAAAAAGGCAAAAACTCCCATGCAAACCAACCTGAATCCTGCCAGACCAAAGCTGAAGTTATTTAGCAGGCCAGTGGGGAGGTTTTAATCATCCCAAACATCCTGGTATGGTCTATTCTTAAAACGAATTTAGAGCACCTAGCACTCTGCATAGCTGGAGACTGTGTGCTGGGAACAGGAGTTGTCTTGTGGCCTCTCTCTGCTCTCACAGAATCTGGTGGAGGAGAGGGCATCAGTCGCCTCAAAGAGGTGTGAAAAGTTGAAAATAAAATGGTTGGTGTATGGAACTGAAACTGAGCCATGGGGAACTTGCCGCAAGCACCGTGCAGCAGCCCCTGCCTATTTAAAGTCCTGCATGCACCCACTGTGCAGCTGGGCACTGGGGACTGCCTGCCTGCAGCTTGTGCTGCTATACCCATGGGGCTGTGGCCCTGGTGCAGGGCATCCTGCTGTTCACCACACCCCAGCAGAAGGCAGTTCTACCACTGCAGCTTCCTCTGCGATCTGTCTCCAGAGCCTGCTTTCCCACCGCAAGACAGCTTTCCAACCTAGCCTGGTTTGATTTTATGGCCCCAAACCCAGGCTTTACTGCTCCGAGATAATTTGAGCAATTCCCTTCCTTCCTTTATATTGTTCTGCTAAGGTATTTATAGGCAGAACACTTGTCCCCACAGAGCTGTCCCTCTCCAATCCCTGTATCTCCCACCTTGGGTTGCTTATACTATCCGATGGTGGCTGCAGAGCCCCTCATGTTCTTGTAGCTCCTCTGACCTCCCTGGGTGAACAGCCTCCATAAACACCCCCTCCTGCTGCAGGGCTGCCCCAGACACACCGAAGCCCCGACTGCGTGGATGGAAGTGGGCAATGCTTTTTGAACCACTGGGGCTGATGTTGGTGACAGCACAGGGTGAGTGGATAGGAAGAGGCAGAGCTGGGGTGGCCGCTGGGGCACCCGGGGGCTGCCCGTCCCACGGCTCCATCTGCTGCAGCGATGCCAGCTGGTGAAATAGCACGCGTTATTGGCCAGATCTGACTTTCTGTGCCTTTCTGCGGTTGCTGCAGGTTGTTTTCAATAGCTCTCAACTTACAAGGTCTTTTATTATTGAAAAAAAATTAAAGTAGTTAAAATTTGGATTAAATTAAACCAAGCGGGCTTTGTTCTCCCCTGGAAGCTGTTTATGTAACATCTGTTCTGAATAACTTTAAAGCTCAGTGCATCCCGACTGAAATAAAACGGTGAAACCCCAATGCTCATTGCGATGTTTCAGAAACATCAGCACGTGCACCCCTCCACTCGGCGTCATCCCAAACACAGCCCTGGCGCTGGGCCGGGGCCAGCCCGCTCTGTGCAGCTGGCAGAGAGCAGGCAAAAGCATTCAGAACCACCTTTACAAATCCCTGATTTTTTTTTTTTCTCAGATTAAAAAAAAAAGCGTTGTTAAACAGCGCTGGCGTTAACGCGCGGCACTCAGCCTGCCTCCCGCCTGCGCCCCGCTTTCCGCTGACCTCCGCCGCCGCCTCCTCCTCTTTATATATTCATGAAGCACAGGGACACAGCGGGTGGGGCGCGGATAAATAAAAGCTGAGTGAGCTGAAACTGCACACAGGAAGAGGAACTGTGCACGCGGTGACTCGCCGGGACGCAGCCCGCTGCTCGTCTGGGCCCCGCCAGCTCGCCGGAGAGACCACAACCCCACTGTGGGGTGCGAGGAGCGGAGAGCTGCCCTGCGTGAGTCAGCCCAGGGACGAGGTGGTGCCTCTGGGGATGGCTCCTGCCTTGGTTCGGAGCCAGGCCCACGGTGCGGCTGCTCGTGGGGCTGAGGAGCCCCAGTGGGAGCAGGGCTGGAGGAGACGCAGGGCCCCGTGTGTGTGTGGGGAGGTAACGCGGGATGCACACGGATCCGCTCTGAAATACTCAGCCTTCCCCCAGCCTGCTTTGGTGTGGAGGGATGGGTGCAGAGGGTCACCGGCGCCTGGTGCTGACGGATTATGTTGCAGCTGAGCTTTTTTTGGGAAGGGCAGAGTTCTCTGAGTTCACATGTGCCTGTTGCCTGTGATCTCTTGCTGCTCCCGTGGGCTCCCTCCCATTCTCTTTCCTTGGAGATCGCAAGGAAGGGACGTGCCTCTGGGGCTGCAGTGGGGTTTCCACCTGTAAATTAACCCCTCCAACAGGGTTGCAACAAGGCCTTCTCCTAGCTGCGGGGAGCTAGCACCCAATCAGCTCTGTGATTTGGTGCACCCCATGTGATCACAGAAGTCCCTCGGGCACCTTGTCCCCCACACTCCTTCTTCTGAGGGGCTCCGCACAGTTTTCCAGCCAGCATCCCCACCTTACCAACCCCCAGCTCCATGTCTGGGCCTTCCCTGGACCACAGGTCTGTGTGATGCGTTGCCTGATCCTGGGAGTAGCCTCTCCTCTCTGCCCTGTGCGCCGTCTTGCCACGAGCAAGCAGCATTGCAGGGGAACATACGAACGCAGCCCCTGTGTAAAGGGGACATCACTACCAGATGCTCCCCCAGCACTGAGCATCCAATTAACCCATTGCTCCTGCAGGACAGACCAGCAGTTTCACGTCTCAGTGGGTTGCTGCTAAGATGTTGCTTCTGCCTTGTGCTAAGACATTGATTTCCCTTGCACACCAGGTGCAGCTCCAAGATGAAGCCTCCATCTGGGCAAGGCATAAGGCTGGCATGCCTTCTCCTCAGCTTGGCTTCCCTCTGCCTTCCCACCCCGCTCTGGGAGGACCGAGACTCCTTCATGCAGGAGGAGAAAGCCAGACTGACAGGTGGCAATTTGCTGCTGAGCACCCAAGAGCAGCAGCTCAGCACGAAGCTCATCAGTCTCAAGAAGAAGGAGGTCACAGCAGCCTTGAACGCAGGGCAGTTCCCTCCGAGCATGCACTTCTTTCGGGCAAAAAGCCTCATTGAGCAGAGCACGGTGTTCAGCATCCTGAAGCGCATGCCAAAAGGTAGGCTTGGGCTTAACGATTGCTCATCATACTTGTCCTCTTCTTGCCTTTTGCTTTCTGTGCCAGAGCTGGGACAGAGCGTGGGATGCAGCAGAGCTTTGATTGCAGATGGGCTTCCCAGAGCTGGGAATAGTGCTGGCTGGGTAGCAGGAGGAGCCCTGCCTCTCAGCTGGGGGTAGGGGGAGAGGAAGAGGTGGCTAGATTGCATGAATGCTCATTTCCAGCTATTGTAGCATTCACCATAACTTGCAATATGGATCTTTCAGCCTTTCAAAGGCAAGGAAAGGGCAGAGGAAGTTAAGATGAAGACATCACAGACATCCATGATCAACACAGTCCTTTTTTCACACAGACACAACAGACTTGCTACCAACCAAACATGCTCAGTACTCTGGGTCGTACTGAAAAGGAGGAGAAGATATTGCAGCTGAGTGGAAATTCAAACCACTGACGCTGGGCACCAGCAAGCCCAATATCTCCACTTCTCTGAGCTGCTGACAGCTCAGTGGAGAGGTCAAAGTAATTGCTGGAGAAAGCCCTTGGCTCCTAGCTGGCTGCTTTTTCCCTCTGCATCTCTGGTTCAGTATGGAAGCATTGAACAAAATGCCTTCTTTAACTAAAGATAAGAGACAGTTGCAGTGAAAGTTGCCTATACCTCTACAACTGTGAACATGTCCACCATTCCAGAAGGTCCCTTTTTAGATGTAGAGTCCCATGACCATGCCCATGTGGCTGCCTGGATACAGGTTGGTGACTCACTTGGAAGGACTTGGCGGTCAGATTTGTTTTTCATTTGGCAGGCGGTGACACTGGTGCATGGGTGATAGGAGCTATCTGCTCACCACCCAGCGTCTCCCTCCCACTGTCCTGTGTGGGATGAGGCTCCTTGGCTTGCAACATCCTGAGCAGTTACCATAAGAGATTGGGATGCCAGAGTTGCTTTCATCTCTTCACTGCTGAATTGAGTAGTAAGGAATATAAAAGTTGGCATCTTTTTGCCTCAAGTGGAGTATCTTTGACGCAAAGGAAGAACCAAAACAAAAATCTAACATCTTTCAATCCATGATACAGTAAAATAGGTTCTCAATCTTTGCAGGAACTGTAGGTTTTAGGCTCAAAGTCACATCCTTGTAATTGCTCGAGTAGGACCTCAGCCTTGATCAGAACCCCTAGGAATTACTGTTGTTTCAAGCACTATTGCCATTCCTTTTGCTCCTTACACAGGAAAAAAGGGCAGCACTGTAAGTGGCAGGAGGATCTAGACAGCTGTGGCATGCATGTTCTGTCGCTCTGATGAGAGCAGTAGCTGCAGTTGTTCAGCATCTTAGCTGTCAGACCCTCTATAGTGCGGGATTATAGAGGCTATGTATATATTATAATCAGTTTACTACAGTTTAGAGTCCTGACATTTCAATTTGTCCAATGTTGCATGCTTACCGGCCTTTGTTCCCACTACTCATGTTCTCCCTTTGCTCCTTAGTAAAGCATCAAAACTATTTAGACAATAACATCTCCTCTAGACTAATGGAGCACATGTCTGTAAGACTTCAGCTCAACATTTCTTCCCTTTACAAAGGGGAAGTTTATTTCAAACACCATTAGCATAAGAAGTCTCTGCAAAAAGAGATGTCACCAAAACAAATGGATGGGCTGAGGAAGGTGAGCACGCAGAAGCCTCCTGTGCCAGGAAGGCTGGCAGTTGCCAACATGCTGCACAGTAGCAGAGCATGCCAAAAGCCCATGGTGCTGGCCAGCAGCAGATGCACAACACAAGCAAGCATTCATTTGATAAGGGAAGTGCATCTGATGGCAGTTCCCCACAGTGTCGCGGTCTATGATTTTGATGTATGCCAGAGTTCCATAGAGATGAAGGGAGAGACACAGACTAGATGCAAGGATTGAGGCTGGCAGTCACAAAGCTGAGATACAGAGGCTTGCCCCAGGCCTGCCTCCTGTCTAGCATACCTTGTGAACTGCTGCCTGCTGCAAAAGCTCCTCTTTCAGTCAGTAGGGCCCAAGCCAGCTCTCAGCGAAGCCAGCCTGAAAGAACACTTTCTGTCACAGTGGGGAAGCCGAGCTCCCTGTTGCTCCTCTTGCCCTTTGCTGCCAGGGAGCTGTCAAGCTCTGCCTGCCCATATCTCATGTGAGCATCCTCAGCGCAGGGAGGGAAGGCAGCACTGTCTGTGCTGGGAGAGGTCAGCCACAACCATCTGGAAGCACTTCCATATGCCCCCAAATGGGCAAACTCAAGCCCTCATGATGTTAAGCCTCCTTTCCTCTTCCCCCAAAACATCATCTCATTCGGCTTGCTTTCCCTCTCCCCAGGTGCTGTCCTCCACCTGCACGACTATGCCATGCTGAGCGTGGACTGGCTGGTGTACAATGCCACCTATCTCCCTGACTGCTATATCTGCTTCACCCACACGGGCACTGTTCGGTTTCACTTTTCCAAGCCTCACCCTCCTCACCCAGTTCCGGCCCAGTGCTCCCAGTGGGTTTTGCTGGAGACATACCGAAAACAGCTGCGTAATGTGACTGAGTTTGATGACAGGTGAGCAAGCAGGAGGTGTGGGTGCTTCATGGTGGCATTGCACGGCCAACAGGATTGTTCTGGTCCAGTTTCCCCATTTACTTGTCGCTCTGAAAGCAGGGGACTCTATTTCAAGCTGTGTGTACATAACAAGCAAATGGCAAAGAACTCAAAGCATTAAGCAAAGGAACAAGAAAGACGTTGAGGCCCTGGAGTGTGTCCAAAGAAGGGCAATGAGTTTGCTGAAGGGTCAAAAGCACAGCTCTTATGAGGAACAGCTGAAGGAACAGGGATTGCTCAGTCTGGAGAAGAGAAGGCTCAGGGGAGACCTTATCGCTCCCTACACCTCCCCTGAAAGGAGGTTGTAGTGAGGTTGGTGTTGGCCTCTTCTCCCAGGTAGCAGCAAGAGGATGAGCGGTAACAGCCTCAAGTTGCCTCAGGGGAGGTTCAGATCAGATATTAGGAAAAAAATTATTCTAAGAAAGAGTGGTGAGGTATTGGAACAGGCTGCCCAGAGAAGTGGTGGGTTCAGCATCCCTGGAGGTGTTCGAGAACCGTGTGGATGTGGCACTGAGGGACATGGTTAGTGGTCATGGTGATGATGGGTCAACAATTGGACTAGATGATCTTAGAGGGCTTTTCCAACCTTAATAATTCTATGATTCTAAGAACACCAGAATTAGAAGCTACTAACTTTGAAGTTTTCTGTTGCACCTCTACTTTGGTCTGTTGTACAGACAGATTGAAGTCAGTGGTTTAAGTTGCTTTACGTGACCTGCCCCACTCTCCCTCAGCACCCAAGCTGGATGTGCTTCCAGCAGGGAACAGGGCTCCATGGGGAAGGACCTCACCTCACCCACTGAGGTAACCATGAGGAGGGCAGGCAACTGAGACACTCAGTCTCAAGAGAGATCTCAGGCATGGAGGCATGCCTGTCCCCAGAAAAGGAGGTAGGTCTCAGACAGGGCACTGGTTGAGTCAACGAACCCTGTACACAGGTTCTGTACCTGCCAGCACACCCTCTGCTAGCAGAGCTCCTCTCCTCCAGGTCAGGCCTCCCATAGCCATCTGGGAGCTCATGGCCCAGCCTGCACCTCCAAGCATCATTCACTATTCTGCAAGAGCCCCCTCCCTGCTGTCAGCCTTTTATCAGGACCAGGTGTGAGCGGACTGCCCAGAAACCACCTCATATTTAATGACTTACAGGTGGGTGGGAATGGCCTGGCTCACCCTGCAGACATGGTAACAGGAAGACCAAGCCTGATTTCCCCATCCTGGGGTTGTTCATCCTGTGACAAAGCCCTGCTGAAAGGCCAGGGGGGACGTGTGGTTCTGTGTTGTGTTTGGGGGCTGGATAGCATGCACTAAATAATGCATGAAGGCAAACAGTGAGTGATGAGGACAAAGAGAAATACTGAGTTGTGAGATAGTCAGGGAGCACTACTGTCTGCTGGGCTCCAGGAGACTGGAGTCCCGTGCAAAAAAATAGTGTGTGGTACAATGTAGTTGAAGACAGTATTGTGGAGATGGCACACAAGGGGAAAGTGGATTAAGTTGACACAGGTGACCCTAATTATGTCACTTCCTAAGTGAGACTTCATGGTTTTGACTGTAGTGCCCTGCAGTGAGAGGGTGTGCACATGTGCTTCTAAATAGAGACCTCCTAGGTCCATACCCCTCCGCATGGAAGCTGTGGGGCTCTGTGCTGCAGCATGAGAAGGAGGTCAGGCTGGAGGCCGAGGAGCTATCAGGTCAGCTCCTGTCCTACACAGGTCTTGGCCTCTTTCCAGAATGGAAGGAGAAGGTAGTGCCAGGCTCAGGGCTCCCAGCCTTCCACATCCTGAGGCTGTACTGCCCTGATTCATGGTGGATAAAATAAGATCCAGTGAGAAGTCATGTATTCACATCTTCCAAAGAGAAAACTGGTTCCCCATTCCTTCCATTTCTTCTGGGAGTGATGAGGAAAGTCCATGGCACCAACAGTCTTCAGCCGCGCCAGAAGACCAATAAATAATGTGCAAGAGATTGGATGTCAAAACAGCTCCACTTTTTTAAAGCACAAACAATTGCTCTGGGTATCTCAGACCATTGTGTAGACCAACTCATGAATTGTATTTGGGTGTAGTTGTATTTACATAGCCTGACATCCCCTCCTGGCTGAGGCTATCAGCCAGGCATTCTGTACTGCAAAGGTCTCACAAAGGGCAGAAGGGGAAACCAAGGCAAAGACCAATGAAGTGATTGTCTTCAGCAAATGGGTGCCACAGCCAAATACAAACGTGGATCTCCTACATCCTGGGTGCTTGGATTTACAGTGTTCTTCCTTTCTCGCATTTCTGTGCTCATCGCAAAATTGCAAAGGAGTCACTGCACATAATGAGCAAGCACAGGAACAACAGCCGCACTGAGGCACGTCCCCTCTTATTTTGATCTTATCCCTGGGCACTAGTCTGAGGGTTAGGAATGTTTTTGGCCGCCTGAAAATAGGTCTCTAGCCAGGAACTGGCCCCAATCTGTTCTGCTTCTCAGTTCCTGGAAACCCTCCCAGCCTTTCGAACATGTGCATCCCAGGCTACCTCTCTTCCTGTGCTCCTCTTTGCCCTTGAGCACTGACAAGCTGAGGGAAAGCAGATGTCAGAGGGAGGAACGGATGGATAGTTGGGTGCTTTCAAAGAGCTATCTAGGGAGCATGGCAGCTGGGAAGGGTTCTCCTACAGGATAGCACGGATCAGCAAATGTGAAGGAATAGGGAGAATGTTTCCCAGAGGCTGCTCTGCACCTCTCTTACCTTCCCACATTCCTGTCCAGGAAGGCAAGAGGGTGGGAGGAAGCCACGTGACATTTCTGCTGTTCGTATTTTTGTGTACATTTACAGATAGATATCCACATACACATGTACATTTATATGCGCATTGGAAGCCTGTTTGCCTCAAAAGAAGGTTTTGTCATTCACATCCAAAACACAAGTCGTATGGGCCAAGACCTGAGAGTATCCCGTTACTGGTAAGCTTCCAAAAGGATGCTGCCGGGACAGTCAAGACACCACGGGTTTGGAGACAGAGAAAGGCTGGAAATTTTACTTTGAGGTTTCAAAGAATCCTCACTTATTTACTTGTCAATCAATTAAGATACAGGAGAATGCCATTTTTTTTCCTCAAAAAGCAACACGATCACCACGATCTCTAAAGCGAGGGCTGACAATGGGCATGCCCCCAGATATTTAAGGGAAGCGGCGCTGACATGCCAGATATTTGTGAACCCCCCCCTGCCCGAGGGTGGGGGCCATGCCCCGCGGCACAGCTCCCTGTCGCAAGGATGAAGTCATCTGCAAGCAAGCTGACATGCGGCTCGAGCTGCGGGAGAATCCCCTGGGCGCCAGCAGACCTCCATCACCTCCCCTCTGTGCCCTCCACTGCCTTATCTCAAGGAAAATAGGGCAGGAGACACACACAAAAAGTGTACACAAAACCCCACCAGAGAAACAAAGCACTCCACTCTCTGTACAAGTCTCCCCTTGGGGAGAAAAAAGGGGAAGAGAGAGAGACAGAAAGAGAATGAGCCACATGTGACAGATGTTAGCCACTCTATTTAATGCACCACTGGAAGACATTCAGATACTATGGCGAGGAGCGGGGTATAATTACCCATGGAGGAAAGAAACAGAAGCAGGAAAAAGATGCTCTTTAAAAACAAGACAACGAACCATTCACTTTTGCATTATATAGTTCAAGAAAGCAAAACAGTTAGAAAAGAGCAGGAAAAGAGAAAAGCAAAAACGTGGTTGAAAATGAATAATCCTGAGCTGATTGTTTTCGCTGTGCCCCTTTGGGCATACGCATCGCAATAGCATCGTTCACTGCCTATATGACATGACATGGAAGGCTATTTGTAGTCTGCACCTGATCACTGGCTGGGGTCCATTCTGGAAAACAAGCAAAAGTGTCTTTATGAAGCTTTGCTTCATCTGCATGAGCTCCTCATGGCGAAAAATTATCAGCTCGAACCCTTAGGAGATTATCGGGTTATCAAGGCTGGGTCAGCACTGCACCATAAATCTTCAGCAGTTATAGGGATCAATAATCGGTCTCAAAGGAAAGGGGATTATAAAAAAACGTTACTTGATTGATGTGCTTTTAGGAGCAGGGTGGTGTGAGGATTTATAACCCAAGAGCACAGGCTGGGTAAACAACCTCTAGTCCGTACAGCTCGAGTTTAAAACGGCACGAGGTGGTGGGGAGCTGCCCTTCGGCCAGGGCTGGGGTAATGACAGCAGGGAGCACTGCCACATCTGCTTTCCCAGAAGCTTGCCAAGGTGCTTGGCTCTTCCCATGCCGCATCTCTTCCAGCACACTGTCTCACTGGAAGCCACCAGTGGATGAGCTCCTTACAGATGCCCCCAGTTCTGGGGTGATGCTCCAGTATCCTTCCCCGAGCTGCAAAGCCATAGCAGCACAGAGCATCACCCTTGTGCCTCCCTGGGCACGGCAGCGCTTCTCTGCCAAGTCACATTGCTCGCTGGACTTATCTGGGGATGTCAGCCTTGTGTGATAGCGCAGTAGTGACCCCACTGTAATGCATAGGAGGGCAAAGCTGAAGGTGCTGTGAATTTTCTGACTGGCTGACATTTCAAAGCTCATCCTCAGCATGATCCAAGTATCTTTGCTTATGTACAATTATGTTTCTGAAATAGTTCCCAGCAAAGAAATTAGCTGAGTGAAGAAGAAATGAAACCACAGCTGCAGGAATAGGGCCCCGAGGGAGGGGAGCGGCAGCCAGCAGGCAGGTGCTGGGGAGTCGGCTCCATTGTATGGTTGGGATGGAGGGATGAAAAAGGATGTCCCATGTCTTCGTTTATGGGTCTGGTCCAGATTACGTCTGTGGGAGGGAGACTTCAAACACCAAACGCTATTAAAAAACAGTAACTTCTATCAAAGGATGCCAGGTTTGTTTCAGTGGAAAGGAGGAAAAGATTTCTGGTTCTCAAACATTTCCTCTCTGCCCATGTAATCTGGCACATTTTGATAAAAAGAAGGTACTGGGGAAAGTTACAGGTTACAAGTTACAATGGTGGTGGTCTTGGCATCTCCTGGAGACTGCCCGGTGAACAGATGTGTAGGTGTCAAAATATTTTACATGCATTAAAGATGCTTGGGAGAATATATGGTCTGCAGGAGTAATGTATTAGCCTACTTTGAATTAAGAATACTCCTGTGTAACAGAGTGCAATTCTTAGGATATAAAAACCATCATGCTTGCTTTTCTAATTCTCTTTACTCCAAGATCAAAAAAACATAGATTCGCTGAACCATAGAACCATAGAGTTGTTTGAGTTGGAAGAGACCTTTAAAGGCCATCTGGTCCAACCCACCTACAGTGAACAGGGACACCCACAGGTAGATCAGGTCCAGCCTGACCTCGAGTGTCTCCAGGGATGGGGCATCTACCACATCTCTGGGCAACCTGCTCCAGCGCTTCACTGCCCTTATTGTAAAAAACTTTTTCCTTATATCCAACCGAAATCTCCCCTCTTTTAGTTTGAAACTATTTCCTCTTGTCCTATCACAGCAGACCCTGCTGAAGAGTCTGTCCCTTTCTTTCTTATACCCCCCCTTTAGGTACTGAAATGCCACTCTCGGGTCTTCCCAGAGCCTTCTCTTCTCCAGGCTGAATGGCCCCAGCTCTATCAGCCTGTCCCTGCAGGGGAAGTGTTCCATCCCTGGGATCATTTTTGTGTCCCTCTGGACATGCTCCAGCAGATCCACATCTCTCCTGTACTGAGTACTCCACATCTGGATGCAGTACTCTGGGCGAGGCCTCACCAGCAGAGAGAAGAGGGGCAGAATCACCTCCCTGACCTGCTTGCCTCACTTCTTTTTGGATATTCCCTCAAAATGATGGGTACTTTGAATGTCAGGTGTTATCCAGCTCAACATGTAGTGCATGACTTTTTATCTGTCACAAGGTACAGATATCATCTGTACCAGTCATTAGAGGAGTTAAAATAGCTGGAAGAAAAATGATCTGAATGTCTGCTATCTGTTGCTGTACCTGTACGACTTGCGGTATTATCAGTCTTTGGGTTAGGTATTAGGCCCCTGCTGCGGCAGGCACTGCTTTGCTTCTTCCCCTGGTCCTCTTTGATGAATAAGTCCCTCTTTTTGCATGCTGAAAGCCAGCTGACTTCCTTGCTCTCCTGATTCTTCCTCTTCCCTTTCCCCTTTTCTGCAGCTTGCTGAGGAACTTGACCCTGGTGACGGATGCCCCGGAGCTGGCCTACCCTTCCCAGGCTTTCATCTGGAAAAGGTTTGAAGAAGTCTTTCTCATCGCTTCTGGACTTATCTGCTATGCACCTGTGTTCAAGGCCTACTTCTACCAGGGGCTGCTGGAGCTCTATGAGGATAACATACAGTATGTTGAGATAAGAGCTATCCTGCCTCCGGTATGTATTTTTTGGCTTCTCTAGTATTCCTTCAAGTCTTTATTTCTCCAAAACTTTTCTCAAGCCCTAGCTTGAATTTAGTTTTTGGATGTTTGCATACCTGGCCTTGTCAGGATGCTGGAAGAGCTTTGTCATATTCAAAGGTCTTTGCAGGAGATTTGCATGCTCGAGGGCTTGGAGACGAGAGATGCTTTGTTCTTAATGGTTAAGGAAGATACTGACTGTGGCAACAGTACAGACTGCCTTGTACCATCTGACTGGAGCTGTGTCTGATCTTGCCATTTGGGAAGATGCACCTTTGCTCTGTCTGTGCCAGAATCACCTGTTCTGGAATACCTTCCCACCTGGAGCAGAGACTTATTCTGGAACAGCTTCAATATTTTAATTTATGGCTTATTTCAGAATAACTTATCTGAGCAGGTTACTATACCAACTGCAAAACATAGTCTTCCACTGCAGGCAACCTAAAATTCTGGCTAGGAGATGCTCCTTGCATTGCTGCTAGTGCTGAAGTCTGCTGGTGACAAGTCAGACTTCCTCCCTGCTGCCAGCCAGGCCATCCAGCAGTCCCATGCTGCCCAACACCTTCCCCAGTGCCTCGACCCCACTGCGGCTGCAGCAGCTCCCCATGCTCAGTGGCTGTTTCCGTTTCCCAGGCACATTTTCCATCCTGCTCTTTAAGCAGAGTGTGAGGGAGAGAGCGAGGCAGCTGCATGCCTGGGGGCCCTCTGCCATGCTGGGGCAATAGCACCCGCGCTGCAGGAGCTCGCCTCGCAACAAAACCCGCCAGGAGCGATCACTGAAGTAAAGTAAATGAAAGCCGGGATTTAGTGCGAAACAGCAAACACTGCAGAAAAGCCCCCCAGCTGTGTTTGCAAGTTCAGCTGTGCAAAGCCTCAGCTTCCCACGAGCAGCAGCAGTGGAAATGTCGCTGCGATATCTGCAGCCACCCGGGTGCTGGCAAGGAGATGGCAGGAGGTGATGGGGCACTGGGCTTAGTGGTGGGCAGCGCAAGGCAGCAGCACAGAGGGCTGAGCGTGGGAAGCTTGATTCTTGTAGCACATACTGTGGAGGAAGACTGCTCCTTGTTTCTTGTAATAAAACCTCTCCTCTAACTCCTGCTTGCCACGTGCTTCTGGCCCACAGGTGTACGAACTGGACGGCACTCGGCACAACAAGTCCTGGTCAGTGGCAGCGTACCAGGAGGTGAGCAGGAGGTTTGTGCAGGAGCACCCCGATTTCCTCGGAGCAAAGGTTATCTTCACGGCACACAGGTAGAAAACGAGAGCTATCCAAACAGGGCTTTCTGAGGGGTGGGCTGGAAATGCTGCCATCGCTTAGCGATGCCACACCTGCGGTTTTCCCCTGGGAATGAGAAGTCCTCTATATAAGACTGCATATATGTGAAATAACTAGGGGGGGTCAACCCATGGTGTGTGCCTGCAAGATGAGCAACTGTGTCGAGTCCCCACGTGCAGGATCGAGCAAGGGGAAGGCTTTCACACGATCGCACTCACCATCCCCGTGGAGCCGAGCAGGGATGGCAGTGCCCGAGTATGGGCACAGGGCACGGCAGAGGTCCTCAGAGGACCCTGTGAGTGCTGTTCCCTGGCAGCCTACGTACGCTATGTTCGTGCCGCTGCTCACAGGCAGGCACAAGGCTGTTCTCCAAGTCAGCCAGATGCCACAAAGTCACGTGAGGTCATCCTGAGCAAACACAGGATACCTCTCAGTGGCACTTAACTCACTTTGTCTCAGCACGGTGAGGTTTCCAGTTCAGAGCTGGCTTGCTTCTGGCCAGCGTGGGAATGGACAGAGCCCCTCTGGAAAATGCACTTTGATGTGCAGGTCCAGCAGGGCTGAGGGAAAGCTGAATTTATAACTACTGAAATGCAGCTGCTGTCCCAACTCCCACTAAAATGGTGGAGAGGCAAAAACAAACAAACAAACAAACAAAAACCCACAACTTTTTCTCTCTGTGCTGCAGTGTTCCTTTCTTGGTGTAAGAGAAAAGCCAGCGAGTGTTAGCCAAGCATGCCTCACCTCAAGTGACAGAATTGTCTAGCCAGGCATTTCCTGGTCATTCAGAGGTTTCCTTTCATAATATCAATTTTATTCTGCTGTTACTCTGGAGACCTGAAGCTGGCTGTCAGATTCAGGAGCAACTCTGCATTTTGGAAATAGTCCTGAGGGTTCCAGTTCACAGCTCAGACAACCCCAAAGAAGGCAGGTCTGTGGATGTGAGCTTGCTCATTGCTTTCTCTCTCTTGCTCTTCAGGATGCTGAATGTTTCCCAGATTAAAGAAGCCATCATCACCGCCATGGAACTCAGAGCCCACTTCCCAGACACCCTGGCAGGCTTTGACTTGGTAACTGAATTTCCTCTGTGGCTTTGAGTTAACCCCTAGAGATACAGTGTAACTATGTGTAAATATGGCATGTGTTATACCAGAGCCAGATCCTCTCCTGCTGTACTGAAATCAGTGTAAACAAGTCAAAAATCCTCTAGCTAAGGATATTGCTGGCAGTAATTGACAAAAACAAACAAACAAACAAAAAAACCCTGAAAGAATCAGCCCCATAGCTCCTACTCAGAACACAGCACTGTACTTTTCAGTGCGGTTGGCACCATGCGGTGTTTTCCAGCTGTAGGACCCACCACCTTCCAGGGCATGTTCAAAAACACAGTTTTTCTTTCTCCTCCCCAGGTTGGCAATGAGGATGAAGGTCATTCTTTATGGGAGCTGAAGGATGTCCTGACCATCCCATATTCCCTGAGGGTCAACCTGCCTTACTTCTTCCACGCTGGAGAGACAGGTAAGCATGAGGACTCAAGGCCTGTTACTGATTACGGAGGTAGAAGGTGAAGTCTCGCAAAGGAGAGAAGCAGTAAGCCTGGCTGTATCAAGATGGTAGGTGTGTGTGCTGTGTTTTCCCTGTGCTTTTCCCCAACCAGCTTGTGGCTGTAGCACTCCTGCATGGTGCCTCTACTACCTGTGTAGGCTTCATGTTGGTCAGCATCTCTGTCCTGTGTGTAATGTGTAGTCACTCTGCAAGAGCTACTACTGCTGCTGGTCCCAATACATTGTTCAGTCCATATGGATGTTATTTATCCTAACTGTGCATGACAGTTGTGTCTGACTACTTCATTGCACTTATTAAATGTTGACATCTACAGAGAAAATGTCTAAATCTCAACTGGTTACCCTGGGCTCCCTTCACATCCATGCTTCTAAGGTGTGCTGCATCTCATCCTAATGCACAGCCATTCCCTAGAAATAACTACTTCTCTCCCTTGACTGTGAGCAGAGACCAACATGATTAGCTTAGCTGTAAGAGAAATACGGTGGACATTCACAGCCAGGTGAGATGAGTGGCTCTCTTGATGCTGGGCAATGCCATAGGCAGATTTGAATTCCCATTTCACTGAAAATGCAAAGCTGGAACTCAGAGCATGAGCGATCCCCTCACCTTGCAACCAAGACATGTATTAAGATAACCATCTAGCTGTTTGAGAAGATGCATTTCCTTGTAGCACTGCAGTGATTCTTGCCTGTCTCTGTTCAGACTGGCAGGGCACCTCTGTAGACAATAATGTGCTGGATGCTCTGCTACTGAATACCAGTCGGATTGGCCATGGACTTGCCCTCACTAAACACCCAGCAGCCAAAAATTTATCTCTGAAGAGGGATACTCCTGTAGAAGTCTGTCCCATCTCCAACCAGGTATGTTGGTAAAAGCTTAGGTCTGGGGGCTTGGACATCAAAATGGTATCTGCCATAGCAGTGAGGAGCAAAAGGGAGCTGGGGGCAGCCTGATGTTTTGTTGCACCAAGGTTGGCTCAGTTTCCTTTGCACCACGTTACACTACAGTCTGCTACATAGATGCACACTGCATGAGTATATGGCTTGCACCACCGGTTAGCTCAAAATCATTTAAAATCATATCCAGGGAAGCCTGGAAAGGCAGTCCTCCTGGTGGAGATGAGGCCCAGAGCCAGGGAGATGCCTAAAGAGACATAATAGAAAATTCTTTAAAGCTGGATGGGCTGGAAGGTGAGAGGACGAGACAGCAACTGGAAGTCCTTTTGGTTTGGTAGAATTCATAGCCAGGGGAACTCTTTTGCTGCACATTATTAGCATGATGCACACTGTCTCCTGGGCACAGCAGGATGGATGCTCAGGACAGAGAGATGCTGGGGTGGGCCTTGAGGGAGAGGACCCTGGCACCAGCTCCAGGTGCCCCAGGCTAAGTGTCAGGGCAAAGGAGTAACCAAGACTGCTCCTGAAATGCTCACATTTAAATAATAATAAATAAGCAGATGTTATTCACACTGCTAGCCTTGACTTGAGGTGATTAATTTAAGAAACCAATCTCCTCATACGGTCAATGGAGAAAAGTAGGCTCCTCCTGCAGTTATTCAGAGCACAATACCTAATATGCTTTGAATAGCCCTCAGGCTCCTCCCCAGTGTCTGCCTGCTGACCTAAGCAGCTATAGCAGGTATGCGGTGTGATGGGTGCAAACGTGGCTACAGCCATAACCTGATGTGGTGTTGTCTTCCCACCAAGGTGTTGCTGTTAGTGTCTGACCTGCGGAACCACCCCGCAGCCAGTCTCATGGCTGAAGGGCATCCTGTTGTCGTCAGCCCTGATGATCCCTCTGTCTTTGGGGCAAAGGGTGTCTCCTATGACTTCTATGAGGTGTTCATGGCCATTGGAGGGATGAATGCTGACCTGAGGACCTTGAAACAACTTGCGCTCAACTCCATAAAGTAAGTTCCTCACCTCTCGCATCTAGCCATGGCAATGCTGAGGAACATCAGCCTGCTCACTGAAAACCCACGTCATTTGGGTTTTGGTCACAATCTCCTCTGCCACATGAACCAAGCTTCTGTTTATCCAAAGCCCCCTCTGTGTGTCTCCTCCAGTAGCAGGACGCTGGGACCCCCTCCGTCCGTGCCCTTGCGTGCCTTTCTCTGTTCCAGTGTCTCCATTTTTTCTCTTTTTTTTCATCCCTTGCAAAGTTTCCTCCAGCACCTGGTTCTGGGTAGGGGAGAAACGTTATGTCCTTGGACCATTTGCCTATTTCTTCTTGAATTTGACTTGTTCTGACATTTGCCATGACCCACTGGGGAAACACAGGAAAACAATTTACCAGCTTGCAGTTTGGCTGTGTTTAACCACTTTTTCTGTTTACCCAGACAGCTGTGAATGTCCCAAAATAGTTTGACTATGGTGCCCAGGGCCTTTCTCCGCATTCCTAGAATTTTGTCCGCTTGCCAAATCCCATGCCAGTCCCAAATCCCCGCATGGCCAGGAAGAAAACAAACATTCCTATTGCCTGCCAATCTGGATCAACTCCAGGGGACATCTCAAAGCAGCAGCAGAGCTGTCTGTCCTGTATGAGGCACTGGGTGCTGCTCGGTGAGCCCTGAGCTTAAAGAGGTTGAGCTGGTGTGTTCTCATGGTGCAGCATTCAGTAGCTGTTGAAATGGCTGGGACACAGTGTTACACAGAGCAGTGTAGGTATGTCCCCAAAGGGTTAATCCGTTGCTGCTTCCTGCCTTTTCATTGCGGTCACTGATCTTGGAATAGCTGCCTCCTTGACTCCTGTCTGATACAGGCTTTTCAACTCCTCGCAGATACAGTGCCATGCTACCGGATGAGAAAGCCAAGGCCAGAGAGGTCTGGCAGAAAAAATGGGACCAATTTGTGGCTGATCTTGCTGATAGCTTGTTGATGTAGCTTTAGAAGGGAGGAGACCCGCCTCGTCTCAGAAGGCATTTGGCAAGCCAGAGAAAGCCAGGCTTGTTGCTGGGAGGCAGCCTGCTTCTTCCACGTGACTTGAGCAGATGAAGGAACCTCTTCGTCTCAGCCAGCCTGGGGCAATGTGGTTAAGACGAGCTTAATGCTAGGAATGAGCTGCACTATCCTGGAGAAGTCAAGGGCCAGAGGTAAAATGGAGCAGCAAGCCTCTGTAACAACACCAGCAGAATATGCCACTCAGAATAGTCAAAACAATTAAAAGTTGCCGATGACCAAATCCTGACATCCTTATTCAGGAAAAACTTGCCTTCTAATTAGACTTAGTGGGTGATTGCCAACATGAGGATCTCTGAATTTTGCCTTATCGTTACAAAATGCAGACCTTGTCCAGAAACAACTAAGACAAACATCCAGCCATTTGGGCCACTGACCTTCGGGAGAGAGAGGACTGAAAATGACTCTTGTTATGTTTAACCCTGGGCCTGCTGCCAAAATAGCACTGCTGGGTCGAAGAACCAGTCATAGGTTTGACGTCTGCTATTTCAGGACCTACCATGGCTGGAAACAAGCAGATGGAACCATACAAATGTTCCCAGACCGTGTAAGCTTGGTTGCACAGAGATCAGAAGGCAAAAAAGGGGTGCCTCATTTGCCCGTGGTTGTTTTCTTTTCTCTTCCTTGCAGAATCCTTTCCTGTCCTCTGGTCACAGGGAAGCTAAATACTTTTCACCTGAAAAAAAACCCACCTGGCTTTCCAGATTCTGTTTGACTAAATACTCATCCTGCTTTGCAGTGTGTTAACACAGGCTCTGAATTTATAGGAAGTGCCTTTTGATATCAAGGGGTTCCACTACTGGCCTTTGTTGCCTTATTCAGCCCATTCACCTTGGTGATATTCATCTCAGTGAGAACTAATCTCATACTGTGCATATCCAATGCATTCATTTGGACCTTTACAGTTACCAGTACTGTCACTAAAAGGTATTACAGCAGCTACACAGTAAATTGAGCCTAGACAAGTGGATTCCCTTGGTTAACAAGCTCAAAAATATCAGGGAAAGAACTAGTGTCAGGGAGATTAAAAAAAAAAAGTCTTTATCAGGATGCTAAATAAATCCAGCAAAATCCTTCAGTACACACACCCCAGGCACAAGCCAGGATCAACCAGCATCTCTCTGGCATTAGCACAATTGCCCTGGTTTACAGCAGCCAAGGGAGATCTTGTAAATGTTCCTGCTGAAAGGTGCCTCCTCCTCAGAGCCCAAGACTTGTGTGGACTGTTGTTTCCTGATCTGACCAGCTTGGGCAAACTGGCTCCCTTTAAGCATCCTGCTAATTGTCCCAAGCTGCCTGGTTGGTGTTTATTTCTACTAACCTTGGTCAAAACACCTTAGCAGGAGACAAATATACTCACTACAGAAGTGGATCAAGCTATGCAGCCCATGTATCCCTTGTGTGCTCAATGTTAAATGGCCCACATTTCACATGCTGCAAGCTTCTGTCTAGTAATCCAAGGCAAAACCAACAAAAACTCACCGCAAACTGAAGGCAGCTGGATTGCAGAAGCCAGCAAGGCAAGCCACTGAAAGCAGAAGTAGAAGCCAGTCACACACCGCGCAGAGCGGGAGGGCTCTGTGCTGGGCAAAGCTGGGCCTTTCCAACTGGCTGCCTTCAGCTCCAGCTCTGCCCGCATGACCCACACCTTCCTCTTACTCCCCCACAGCTGATGTTTGCTGTTCAGCCTTCTGTGGGCCTCAATGTACATTTGTCCATGGGACGAGCTTTATACTGGAAGAGGAGCTACTGTAGAAGCACCTTTCCTCCTTTTCCTTCTCCATGGGTATAGCATGCAGAGCTCAGTCTGAAGTCCCCGATGCAAGCATTCCTTTCAGTCCCATAATAACTGCAGCCTGGGGAAATGTCTAATGTGTAATCCTGCCGAGGAAAGCTGTTGCAAACAGGTGGGATGGTTGCTCACCAGTGACCTAAAGCCAACTCCCTCTGAGTCCCCTCAACATTTAAGCTTTGCTGTATGGGAAGGGAGGAAGATGTTGTATTTTCCATGAGTTTCTTCCCCCTGGCAAGCCTCATTACTGCCTGGGTGAAGCTAATAGCACATATCAGGAGCCACCAGTGAGTGACACTGTTTGGGATTACAGCATAGAAATCACTGGGGAGTTCAAATTGTACAGGTCTGAGGTGATCTACAGACAGAGCCTTCAGAAGGGTGAAACCTGACCCTACAGGCCTACGTTCGGACTTGTGATCTCCTGCTGCTGAAGGTGTCCATCTGAAGGTTGGTCAGACAGCAGACATTTTCCCATCCTGATCAGGTATGTTTAAATGTGAACCTGAACTGAATGGAGGCCTCTGACTCTACGATATAGCCTTCCCCATATCTCCTTCTGAACAGGGTGCTGCTCCCAGTAGTCCCCTTGGAAGATGAGCTGTAACTGCTTTTAGGGCTATAGAGAGTTAGACAGGAGGAGGGCTGCCCTGTTTTACAGCTGGCAACCAACTCTTTTTTAGAGCATGCCTTATTTCAGAGAAAGCTCCTAGTAGGAAGACCCAGACTGCATCTCCATCTCTCCAACTCCAGGTGTGCAAAAAAGGAGGGTTTAAGGCCGAGCCACTGCAGTTAAGAAAGTGGAATATATTCAGACATCTTTGAGGGTTACAGTAAACTTGGCTATGGGGCTTGGTTGGGACTTGGCTTTTAGCATTCACAACAACATTTTAAATGTTTTGCTACCAGTCTGTTTCCTTACCCTTAGTACTTAGTTCCCTCATCACAATTAATGTACATCATATGTAATGCTCTCATGGACATTTCCTTCTGAACGTAGTATTCATTCAAATCTTTGAACCCATTTCCACTACTTCTCTCTTTAGCAATGAACAAACAAAAAGAGAGCTGGGGATACCAGTATTTCATGCAAAGTTTTCTTCTGGAATGTGCAGCACAAGGGGGATGTTCCACGTCACTCAGTGGAGTACAATTATGAGTGAGACTGAGATGTCCTCACAGCGTGGTGCAAAAGGCAGCCTGACCTATGGGGCTAACATGTTGGAGCTGAGCCTGGGCTGCCCTCCCAGTCCCCCTTCCCCACTCCATGCTGTAGCGGCATCCAGCTCTGGGTCACGGTTTCTGAGGATTCGCCTGATGGACACGATCTGCTTGTTCCACCTCTCCTCCTATTACAGCTTTGTACCATCTCTGTGGTGGCTACAGCATGAGCAAGTAAAGGAACTATTGCAGGTCATTTCACCCGCTTCTAGCATGATTTTAACAGAGGAAAACAAGAAGGGTAAGCACTCTATGACCAGTCCATTCATTTCAAAGTGGACAAGTGCCTCCTGGAGCATCAGCTAACTATGTGGTACAGCCATGGCCTCTTTTCCCCAATCCCAATAATGGTGGGCATGGGAAGAAAGGGCCAGCTAGAGAACCTGAGTCATGGGTGGCACTGGGATGAACAGGGCTGGAGGCAGCAACGAGAGTGATGGGAGGCTGCACTGCACAAAGCAAGAGCTGATGGGGAAGAAAGACCCCCCTTCCATGTTCATCTGGGCTCAGGAGCAAGGAAGGAGAGCAGAAAAGATTCTGATTTTTCTGTACCACCTACCTCAAGTGGTCACAGGCACATATCAAACCTTACGCTCAGTCTCTCTCCCACCAGTCGCTCCCTGTGGCCTCTTCAGGCTTGATTTGTGTAAAGGGCAGGTGGACGGAGCTTTGTTAGCAGCACACCATCACAAATCCATCACTGTTTTGTGGCACAGCAGCTCACATCGCCTTTGGGGCACTCCAGTAAATGAGGTGTTTACCTCCTGGTCATTCACTGGCAGAAAATTGCTGATCCAGCACTACAAGTTGCTGTCAAAAATCATGCCAACAAAAACAGAGAAGTAAAACAGTTGGTTGAAAATAGAGGTAGGCCCAAGTGAGCCAGTGGGGCTGTATGCAGGCCTCCATCACCACAGTGGGACCAAACGGAGGCCAGGTGCTAGGCAAACCCTTCTGCCTGGCCATAAAGCACAGGGCTGCTCAGCCTGAAGTAGGTTTTTCTGCTGCAAATTGCTGAATTAGTCTCTTTCTAAGCAGCAGAAGGACATTTCCTTGGCCAGAAACTTGCAGCCTTAATTGGCTAAGTGCTTAATTCCTTTCTTTACAGGTTTGCAGCAGTTGCAATGACGGCAAGCGGATAGAGTATTTTCTGCCCGCTGAGGGACAGGCAGGTGAAGGGTCTGGCTCTCAATTCTCCTGGCCTGTCATTTTTATCAGGCCATGTCCTCCCCCTAGGTCATTACGGGATAAGAAAGGCATTTTACTGTATTTTCTCAACCTCTTGGTTGTCCATCATTCCACAGGCAGTCTGCAGCAGGGAGAGAGAGGAGATAAAGCTGGGGGGAGGGCTGGCTCGGCCCACCGGGGCCTCTGCGGGAAGAAAAGCAAGGGAAGGTGGGCTGCTTCCAAGG
Organism: Numida meleagris; assembly: GCF_002078875.1. Classification (NCBI taxonomy): domain Eukaryota; kingdom Metazoa; phylum Chordata; class Aves; order Galliformes; family Numididae; genus Numida; species Numida meleagris. The sequence continues at coordinate 62,478,116 of NC_034409.1, read as the reverse complement.
GGGGTGTTAGAAGGTCAGTAAGGGGGTGATGACAGGGCTGAGAGCCCGGGGAAAACAGAGCTGCAGGGTTTACACAGAAACCAAAGGAGGAGGCTGTGGGCAACCAACTGCTGTGCTTGTCTTGAAAGCGAAGGGGGTGGGGAAACGTCTAAGAGGGGAAAAAGAGTCTCCCATGGGCTGGCGTGACAGGGGCAGAGACCGCCTCTGGGGCACTAGGGGTGCTAGGGATACAGCTGGCAACAAATGTGCGCCTAGAAGGAATCCTCAGGGCCGTGTATAATATGCAGAGCCAGAGCTCTGGGTAGCAGCACTGACAAAAGCCTCAGCTCCAAGGGAAAGCCACAGGCCAGCATTTGGCACAAGGATGAGCGGACTAAGGCCTGCTGCAGCCGGCAGGGCAGGCGCTCAGCAGCCAAAGCGGGTACTGCAGGGTGTGGAGCTTGGCAGCCGTACCACTCCAGGCCTGGCCACGTGTGCCAGGCCTGACCTGTGCCCGATCACTGGCAAACTCCCTCGTGGGGGTTTAAAAATAAACACTTCAGCCTGTTGGGCTGTCTTCCTTGTAAAAATAAATACGGCGTTGCTGCCAGCCCCAGGAGCTGGGGCACACACACTCTTTGGGGGCCTCTGCAGCAGCGCGTGCTTGGCTGGGAACACGGCTGGCTCCCCACAGCCTGGCCATGAGGTGCCCACCCCGCGTGGCTCTGCTGACCCCAGGCCCCGTGCTGCACGTCGGGGGGCTGCCAGCCCCAGTCCCACCGTGAGAGTGGCATTTCCTGCTGATCCGCAGGAAGAAAACAGCACTCAACCCAAACTGCAATAGTGGGGACAGCAGCTCACTTCCCAGAGAGGGGGAGAGAGAGCAGCTCTCCATTGCAACCGACCTCCAGAGCTCGCTCCAGTTTCCCCTTTTTGCCCCGGCGTGGAGCAGTGGGGACCCCTGGCGGCTCTGCGCGGCCCTGCACGGGTGGTTCGAGGGACTGGTTGTGATCGTGCCCGAAGAGCAGTGGTCCATGGTTCGATGTCCGAATGGAGATTAGTGATGAATGGTGTCCCTCGGGGGTCAGTATGGGGAATAGTTCTCTTTAATATCTTCGAGAATGACATCGAAAGTGGGATCGAGCGCACACTCAGCAAGTTCACGGATGACACCAAGCTGTGTGGTGCAGTTGACACACTTGAGGGACAGGATGCCATCAAGAGAGTGCCAGACAGGGTCAAGCAGTGGGCCCAGGTGAACCTCATGAGCCTCACAACAAATCCTAGTACAAGGTCTGTATATGGGTCGTGGCAACCCCCACTATCAAGTACAGGCTGGGGGGATGCAAGGACGGAGCACAGCCCTGCTGAAAAGGACTTGGGGGCGGGCACCTCATGGCCAGCAATGTGCCTTCACAGCTGGGGCTGTTCAGAAGAGAAGGCTCTAGGGAGACCTGGTAGCATCCTTTCAGTATCTAAAGGGGGGGCTGTAAGGAAGAAGGGAACAGACCCACTCATTAGCAAGGTCTGCTGTGAAAGGACAAGGGGAAGTGGTTTCAAACTAGAAGAGGGGAGATTTAGACTGAGTATACAGAAGAAGCTTTTTACAGTGAAGGTTGAGAGGCACTGGAGCAGGTTGCCCAGAGAGGTGGTGGATGCCCCATCCCTGGAGACACTGAAGGTCAGGCTGGATGAGGCTCTGAGCAACCTGATCTACCTGTGGGTGTCCCTGTTCACTGCAGGGGATTTGGATCAGATAGCCTTTAAGGGTCCCTTCCAACAAATGATTCCGTGACTCTAAATTCTATAATGAGAAATCAGAATGACACTGGCAGGTTGTGGAAAGGATGTAAAAGAAGCAGCAGGCAGAAGTTAAGGCAAAGACACTTCAGGGAGGTGTAACCCACCGCCGAGATCCCTCCGGCCCCGCAGCACGGAGGGCACCGCTCGCCCCGGCCCTCCCCGCCCGCCGTCCCCGCGCCCGCTGGGAGCTGTAGTCCGGGAACTACGCGCCCCGGCGTGCCCC
>NC_034409.1:62463702-62475905 GCF_002078875.1 Numida meleagris | reverse complement strand
GCGGTGCGGGGTGGGGGACGGGGCGAGCAAATGGCGGCGCGCCGGTGACCGTGCCCTCCGCTCGCCTTGCAGCCGCCGGCCTTCGGCTTCCTCTTCGATATCGACGGGGTGCTGGTGCGGGGCAGCCAGGTGGTGCCCGCCGCCCGAGAGGCCTTCCGGAGGCTGTCGGACGCGGGCGGGCGGCTGCGGGTGCCCGTCGTCTTCCTGACCAACGCCGGCAACTGCCTGCGGGCGGCCAAGGCCCGAGAGCTGTCCCAGGCGCTGGGGCTGCAGGTGAGCGGCGTGCTCGTGTGCCTGGGTCCTCCGGGCCGGGGCTGTCCCTCTGAAGAGACAAAGTCCCTACATGGCTTCGGGTGGTGGCACGGAGATGGGGAGATGGTCCTGCTGCCCCTGACAGCCTCTGCTCTCCCCGCAGGTGTCTCCGGATCAGGTGATCCTGTCCCACAGCCCGCTGCGGCTCTTCAGCCAGTTCCACTCGAAGAGCATGCTGGTGGCCGGCCAGGGGCCCGTGGAGGAGAATGCCCACAAGTATCCTTTGCTGCGCTCAATCGGCGCCACTCCGCTCATCCTTAAATGCGAAATGTTAAATGTTCAGTCAGACGGTAGAGGTGCAAGGAAACAACGACCACTACTGTCGTCCTAAGGGCAGGCTCACACATAGGTGCTTGCTGTTGAGTTCACTCACCTCCCACCATACGTAGGTCAGTGTTTTGCTTCTCATGCTGATTACCTTTCCCCTGAGCTGCATTGCTCCTCCTGCTGGCAGCGCAGCTCAGAGACTTTGGGCCTCTTTCACTTTTGAGATAAAATTCTGCTCTTTGCAATGCTTTCATGGCAAAATGCGTCACTCTGAACACTCTTACAGCTTAGGTTTTCCCCAGCAATCTCAGAGCACTTGAAGCAGCTGAAATATCATTAGAACAAGAGCATCACAGTACAGAGACAATCCCAAGTGCATATTGACTTGCTGAGAGCACGGCAGGTCTGACGTAGCCCATACCTGTGAGGAAGTTACGATCCACGTACAGCATCTGTTCACCATTTCAGCCCGTCAGCTTCATCACTAAGTGCCGTGGGCAACTTTCCCTCGTTTGCATTGCCTCATTCCCTGTGTGTTTGAAGCTATGTCACCTCCGATGGAAGGGAAGAGAACCTCGTCCAAACTTGCTGCTGCTCACTTAGCTTCCCTGAAGGGGTGGATTTGGATCATGGTTCTTTCTCTTGAGGCCTCGAACAGCTTCTTGGAGTTAGCTTAATGGGTCCAGCGGAGAACAAAACTGAGAAAGGGAACAGACAGAACAACAGACTGCTCTTCTCAGTGTGTGTGTGCTCATGGTCACACCTTGTGCTTAACCTTTGGCTGCGCTTGGTGTGAAACATCTGCCTGTGCATGTTTCCTCAAGGCAAAATGGGTGAACTAATGGCAGGGCGTTTTGCAGGTGAATGCAACTAAGCCTTCCCTTGTGTGTTTTAATAGCATGCCCCATTTTCTTTTCAGTAGCTAAGCTCACCAGAGCTTCCCTGGTTCTGCTCATAGCCAAGAAGCCTGACCTAGACTACCCCGGTACGAGTCCCTGGGCCTTAAAGGGCTCCTGAAGCACATCTGTTCTGGAGCCACCTCTGCTCTTTGCCTACTTCCAAAGGTTCCTGATCACAAAGGAAATCACCCTGGCCTGTTTTTTTTTTTTTTTTTTTTTAATTTATTTTTCCTTTTTGGTAAACTTCAGAGCCACCTTTAGGTTGAAGCATGACATACGGTTTGACTGAAAGCCAAAATGTTAGGCATTGCCAGGTTTATGTAACTGCTCTGCTACTAGGACCTGCATTTCCTAATCCTGTAGATGCCTTTGCTAGTGACTTCAGAAAACCAAACCAAACAAGAAAGAGTCTTCGTGTCTTTCCTTAATGAGTTGAAATAGCCTGGGGTTCAAGCATGTGGTCACTATAGAGGAGCTGCGGAAAGCATATCCCCTGTTAGACATGGTGGATCAGAGCCGGAGGCCAAAGGAGTTGGTAATTTCCTGCCGCATGGGTAGAATGGGTGGTGTGGTGTTGCTTACAGCAAACAGCATGGGGTAGAGCAGTGGCTGGCTGCTAGTGGCTGTCTTTAGCATGAGCCTGGGGTTGGCATTGAGCAGCCAGCATCTCTCTGCTCTTCCAGTGTTAGTGCTTGCTGGAAGGGCAGCAGCTTTTCTCCCTACTTTGCTATGCCAGTGTTTCACTGCTTGTGCTTGCAGTGACCGGTAAATGGGCTGGTTGGCATCTCTGAGGCTGAGAGCTGGGAATGCAAGATCTGTGAAATCTGGTCTGGGATAGGGAAGTGGGGGGAATCTTTCTCAGGATTCAAGGTGGCCTTGTCCCAGCTCTTTATGGGATCGCATTTCTAGTTTTGTTTTGGAGATGACATTAGATTTTGCACTGCTAACCTAGGTTTTCTTTTCTGGCAGCCTCCTCCAACCACTGGCTTCCCCACTATAGAAGGTAAGCAGTGGCCTTTGTTTATGTAAGAACAGCAAGCAGAAATAGCAGTAAGGCAAGCCAGCTGGGATGGGAGCTAATGACGTGCTGTCAGCTCTTTGGTATCTCCAGGCAGCTTATGCAGAAGGTACAGCCAGGAGACAGCTATGCTGCCTCCACATAACATGAAGCACAAGGTAGTAAAAGCACAGTCAGCTTTTCTGTGCACCGTGCTCCAGCATCGGGAAGCAGTGGTGAATTTGGTACAGCATTACTCAGACCGGAGCTCTGGTACCAGCTGTCTTCTGTAGATAGTTGTATTAGCCAGGGCATTCCAATATGGAATAGGGGTTGCTTTGGTAATGGGTGGCTTTTGGCATCAGGTCCTGTACGTGGATACCATAAGTTTCCAAGCATCTCTTGAAATCTTCCAGGGGTGGTTTTGTTTGGTGAGCCAGTGAGGTGGGAGACAAGCCTGCAACTTATTATTGACGTACTCTTGAGCAATGGGAACCCTGGGGCAGAGCCAGAAGGTATACCATACCCCCATCTGCCTGTCCTTGCCTGCAACATGGATCTCCTATGGATGGCTGAAGCCAAGATGCCAAGGTAAAAAGCACTTGTATTAATTTTAGTGTAATTCATACAGCACTCCTGCAGATGATCTTTTCTGACACAGTACATTTTTTAGTCTTAACCGTAACATAATTAGCAGAAGAAATGTGAAAACTGCATGAGAAACCAAGACTAAAACTTAAGAAGCGAGAGCCAGATCACTGCCTGCATAGGAGCCTGTGGGTAGATACACCATGTCCAAACCGGGCAGTACCAGGAACTCCTCGCTGAGGAGTGCTTGCCTCGCAAGCGGTGAGGCTGGGGATGCTGATGGCCTCCTTTCTGGAGCAGGTTTGGCCATGGCACTTTCCTTCTCTGCTTGGAGAACATCTACAAGAAGGTGACAGGCCGGGAGCTGAAGTACGAGGCCTTGATTGGCAAACCCAGCACAGTCACCTACCGCTATGCCGAATACCTGATAAAAGAGCAGGCCGAGAAACACGGCTGGAAGGCTCCCATCCGACGCCTATATGCAATTGGGTATGAGACTACATATATTTTTTTCTGCTCGCTTAGGAATTTGCATAATGCTTTAAGTGTGGGGTTTGGGGTTTCTGTTGTTGTTGTTGTTTGCTTTGGTGGTTTTTTGTTTTTTTTTGCTTTTTTTTGGTTTTTTTTTATGGAGATTTCTAAATAGAATGCCAAAATCCCCATGGCATCTATGCAGCCTCATATCGTAGAGCAGAGGATGTTAGCTTTTTGCACCCTACATTTACAGTAATTTAAAGGCTGCAGTCAGCCTAGCAAAGCTGTTGCTGTGGGATGTAGAGTGCATGTAGCACGACTGGCTTACAAAAGAGATAGAAGACCCAGATGTAGTACCATTAGCCCAGTTAAGACCAACATTTTGGGGTTGTAAGGAATACATGTCAGTAATGGCTGAAGCTGCTGTGGGTGCTTTGGATGTGTCTGTTTCCCTTTCAAAAAAAGATATTTGTGAAGCACGTGGCCATCACCACATGCTGGAAGCACCAGAAAGTGGAGTCACTGGCCTAATCTGGGGGAATTTCCTAGATGATAGCGAACATCTTGTACCCTTTCCTCCCTTAGTGCTCCCTAAGTCCCAGACTGCCAGAACTAGAAATTGATGTTTGGGTTGGTTTTTCATTTCTATTTCATACTGTGACCTTATCCAGGGACAATCCTATGTCTGATGTCTATGGGGCAAACCTCTACAACAACTACCTCAAGTCAGCTCAACAGAACCAGGTCCAGGCTGGGGTGAAGAGGATCCCACAGGCAGCCAATCCCCAAACTGAGGACCACTTTGCAGTGGAGAGCTGTGAGTCGATTCTGGTCTGCACTGGGGTCTACCGCCACAACGCAGATGTTTCCAGGAAGCCAGAAGAGTGCAACACAGAGACTGTGTACCATGGCCATCGGGACTTCTGCTTTGACCCCAGCCTCGTGGAGGCATCTTACGTAGTGCAGGATGTGAATGAAGCTGTGCAACTTGCTTTTGAGAAGGAGAACTGGAGTTAGGATTAAAGACAGGTGTGCCTAAAGAACTGCTGTCAGGGGGGCAGAGGGGAAAAATGGGGAGAGACCTGGGTTGATCTAATCTAGCCAACACTAAAGAGATCTCCCCCATTTCAGCACTAAAAGCCCCTTACTTTTACTAATAATCTTCCGCAATCCTGCCAGCAGGCTTTTAATTGTGAACTTAAATTTCTGTGATCGCAATTTGAGCCATAATAGAAATGGGACATAAGGGAGAGGCTTGTCCCAGCAATCTCAGTTTTGTTCAGCCACCAGAGTCCTTTCTTTCCTACCCTTTGTGCATGAGGATCAGGCAAGCAATCTTTGAGGATGAAGGTCTTCCCTGTGCAAGGAGCCACCATCAGCCAATGTACCATTCATACACTGTACTATTCATCCAGTATGCAACAAGAGCACACCAGAAACTGTGTTGTGGTGGCCCTCTGCCAAGGGAAGGCTTTAAGTCTTACTATTCTCCTTATAAAGAATAAGTGCCTATGGACTTTAACGAATTCTGCTTGCTTGAGGATTTGCCACTGCATTGCTGTCAGCCTGAAACAAAGTCCCATTTTGCAGCTCTCTAGCAGTGATGGAGGGCCAGAGCCCCTCAAAGGAAGCAGCAGTAGCCAGAACAACTTGCTGCAGGGTCTCATGGGAAGTGATTATTTCCTCCCCCCTCTTTAGCATTCTGTGAACGCGTCTGCCTTTTTGCATCCCGCCTAGGGAGCCATCAGCCTGTTCTCAATAGCAGGAGAAACCACTGCAGAGTCTGCATTTCCAGAGGTGTCTTTGGCCAGAGCTCGGTGTTACAGCAGGAAGGTGTTGTGGCACTCACCCTGACCCCAGCTGATGCAAGCAACATTGCCCTGCTCCAGCTGACACAGCTTCCAAAGAAGGGGCACTGAGAGCAAGGGCCAGCCAACAAAAGTCACAGCCCAGCCTTTTTCTTACTTTGCATGCAGTGACTGAGAGAACAGATTGCCAAGCCTGAGCCCCAGATTCCAAGTCCTTATCTCTGAGAGCAGAAGCGTCCTTCACTTTCTTTTTTCCACTTTCCACATTTGGTTTGCAACTCAGGAGTACCCCATATGGTCTGATCCCTGTTCCCTCCTCTCCCTGTAGCATGCAAATAGCATCTCCTTAACATGAACTAGCATCTGGGACTTTTCTGTCCAGAAACATTTCCATATCCCTAATGACATGCACCTTCTACTGCCAATGTTTTCCTAGCTTGGGCTATCTGGATCAAGTCCTGTGTCTCCTTAGACAATCCAAAGAAGTTAAGCAAGCACTGTTTGGGGAACTCCATGTGAAAGATTGAATTAGCAAGGAGTGTCGTAATTCCAGAGGAGCACTGTGATTTTAGAAGCATAAGTCAGTTTGCATTTGCAATGGAAATTGTTTGGAACCAGCACAACAGAGTTGGTGTTCCTAGTTATACCCAGCCTGCACCACACAGAGATCAGAAATAGGTCTGCTCTGCCCCCACTTCACTCCTTCCTGCTTTACCAGGCAGCTTCATACACACGGTATGAGCAAGATGTTCTGTGTTGTTCTTAATTAAAATCTCAGCATCCTTGTGCACTGACATTCTGCTTCAGCAGCTTTCCATCCTCTTGATACTGATGTACCTTCCTAGGAAGGTCACACTGCAGGGCAGGTTCTTTTCTTGTTTTGTTGGGCTCTGTGACTGAATGGGTCTGGGTATGCAGTCAAAGCAAGCATGGCTTTTTTCTCCAGGCTTTGTTTTCTGAATAGGAGCAAGAAAAATACTTCTCTGGGTGAATTTACCTGTTGTGAAATCAGTAACAGGAAGGAGCCTCTTCCTCTCTTAGTACTAGCTGGGATTCTTTTCCTTTGTCTTATCAGGACACAAATCATTTGGCTGCTTCTGAGAGCAGCTGTAATGTGCGGAACACTGTCTTTGATTTGAATCCTTTGCCTTTCACTGGAAGGATAAAAACAAAAAGCAGAAGACCATTTCATCTGCTTGCACAAAACAAGGGCTCATCTGCAATTCCCAGAAGGATAAATACAGGGAAGGACTTGGCATATAACATAAGGAAGGTTTTTTAGCTTTCAGAGCATCTCCAGAGTTATAAGTGCACTTTGGATCCAGTGTGCAAGGCCTGATACTAGAGGCCCAAGTCCCATTCTTTTACTAACTCCAGTGTCCCTCAGCCACACTTTCCATAGGCGATATCCAGTGCAGGAAGAGGAATGCTCCCTTTCCTTGCAATATTTGCATAGACCTCAGTGAGCTGGTTGCTGGTAATAACTCCTGGCCATATCCTCTAGCTGGTAGGTAGGCACTTCTCCACAGAAATACTAATAATGTTCGTCCATGTGCACGTGCTGTGGCCTTTGGTAGAGCTCTTTCTTGTTATTTGTTAGGACCAGGTGCTGCTGAACCAACGTTCCCTGAGGGGTGTAGCATTACTGAAACAGCTATCCCAGATGGAACGGCACAGGAATTTTGAGAAGTCGCAGGCAGCTTGTAATTTCATATCAACATACATGGCACGTCTCAGCCAGAAGCAAAGCAGGTACTGAGAAGAAGGTGAGGAGGCTCTGTCCAGCAAAGGAACAGGTTTGCATTTGCACAGAGAGTGAGCAGGCATCTCCATCTTTAGAACAGCAGTGATGGAGAACTGATTGATGGGAAGCAGCTTTGGATTCCAAATTAGCTTTTAGCTCCAGATTTTTTTTAAACCATGTTAGTGTTATAACAGTGCTCTGGGAGTCTTTAAAGTGCGTAGGAGGAACTTCAGCGATAAGGAATTCAAGAAATGCTTCACTTGAGAGTTGAAATTGAGCAGAGGGGAGAAGTCTAGAAAATTCTTGTAGCAGGCTCCTTGCTTGTCTGCAGCTCATCCATGGACATCTGTTATTGCTAGAATTCAATGAAATCCTTTTTCTCTGGAATTGCAGTTTCCTGGAATGAGCTTCAAGTGTAGCTGGAACATATCCTTTCCTGTATCTCATGTACTGCATTTCAGACGCCACATTTCTCTGGTTTGGAGTAAGCATACTTCTGTGCAAATTATCGGACCAAGCAAGGACAGGGGACTTCACTTCCTCTTCTGATCCCTTAAGATTTATATGGTGCACTACCTTATGCAATGAACATAGCGAAGACCTGATCCTAACAGCTCCATCTTTCACAGATGGAGAGGTTTTAGGCAACTCTTAAGAAAGTACATGGTGAGTTCAGGCAACTGAGAATAGCAGGGGGGAACTGAAGGAGGGTCTGACCTAACTTTGGATCTGAAGCAGAGAGCTTTTATGTCATGCAATAACACGGAGGTCAGAGAGGACAATTCTTTTATTCCACAGGACAAATGCAACCACTAGCCTGGCATTCAGGGAATCATATAACTCTACTGTACCCTTTCTTCCAGTCTTAATCCTGGTGTCTTTCTACCCTTCCCTCCCCCACTCCATAAATGGGTAATGTATTGAATTACGTCGTGTACACTGTATCGGGGTGATTATGTATGGTACAGAGAAATCACAAGATGTGTTTGTTTTAGCATTCAAATCAAGTTTAACCCAGATCCAGAGCTGCTCCTTTGAACTAGCACATTTAAAAATAATAAAAGAGGTTTTCTTTGAAATAAATTTTAGCATGCTGTATGGATGTCTTGTGAGTATTGTCCTGGCCTCTTTCATACCTTCACCCTAGAAGATTATCAGGGCCAAATTCTGTCTTTTGCTCTGCTCATCAAATCAATCTTAGGTTGTCTTGAGGGAACTACCCTGCAAGATACCTCTCCAGCAATTCTTTTAATTAGACCAAACTGTAGTTCCCTGTAAGCTCCATGCTTGCCATACTCAGATGAGACTGTGAACGGTAACTTTGACTATTCCCACTCTGTAAAGTGGGAGGGGGGAAATCACCACATGATGTCCTGACTGTCACTGCAGTCAATTTTGGGATGCCACTTGTATAAAGGTGCTTTCAGGGCAGGCATTTAGTTGTGACCTGACCTAGCCAACCATTTGTAATGATTATTTCTGCGTGACCTTGGCACGCCCACACCCTCCATCTACTGAATCAAACTAGCTTCTGTTATAAAAAAATAATAGTCCGCATGGACAAATTACGCAGCCACACAAACAACTTTAAGGCATTTTTGGATCCAGCCTGCAACATTTTAAAATCCCAGACCAGCAAGACAGCTACATAACCTCTAGGTGCAAACTGCTCCATCAAGAAAGTCCTTCTTTCTGGTTCACTGCAATAAACTAGGCAGTTCAATCACTAAGATCTTTCACTTGTTCCTCAAGGCTGGTTCCAATACACATTGGATGCTAAAAAAGACTAATTAAGCACAAAATACTAAAAGCAACCCTCAAATCCTCACTCCCCAAGCCCCTAACTATGATAAGGCTGAAAAAAAAAAGAAGTCTTTACATTTTATACTGGTATCAAAAGCTCTTTGAACTGAAATGTAATTAAAAGTAACAAATGGTTACACCCTTATAACTTTTTGAAGAGAATCTGTATTCCCCCCATCATAATACTGGATCAGCAGTTTAGTTACAAAGACTCAGCATTTGGAGCTGAAGAGCCTTTGAATACTGGTGCCAGCCAGGTGAACCAGCTCAGTGCTTACCTGTATCTCCAATCCTGAACGTCTGAATAGATTAAATAAGTGCAGTACAAAGCCTGCGTTAGAGAATCCCAGAACCTTCCTTTCCCACACAAAAGGCATTTTAAGCACGGTTACAGCAGATTATGCTCAAACTCACTGAAATCAGCTTTGCCTCTTTCCCTCCCACTGCTGCCAGTTTCTGACAGCTTACTGCAGGGTATGATTAGGGTTTTAGCTTCTGGTCTTTCTCACAGGCATATATTTGTCCCTTCCCCCCCACCCCAGCTTTCCGCCTCCCAAGCAATTGAGTCATTATTTTGTTTACTCTTGTGTTCTGCCCTCAAGAAATTCTTGTCTTTCCCCCACGAGGGGTATATCTGAGGGCACACAACTTCTATAAACTAGAAACAGGAGCATTTTTCATATTCTCAACAGCTATTTCACAGAACTGTGTTGTCTGCTGTTTGCCTTTAAATATACACACATACGTACACCTATGTATTTACATAAATGTATAAAGAAACCAGAAACATAGCTTTGGAGCTGCTGAAGAGTAGAAGCTATTTATAGTTAGGGTTTTTAATGTTTTAACAGTAATGGTTAAGCAGTAATGCTTGCAAGGGCTGCACAATTACATTAAAGAACTAGATCACACGGGAAGCATCAGCTTGTCATATCTCATCCCAGAGCCTGCTACAATAAGCTCTTCAGTGCTTTCTCAAGTAGAAGATGTTTTCCCCTTCACTCCCATTTTAAGATACAAGCACCATTTCTTTTTCCCTTCCACACAAAAAAGCTCTTTCTCTGTTCTCACCCATTTGTTTGGGTTTCACATGCCCCACTGGAGCCCATGTGCCCAGTGCTGCCCATCCGTACTTATTACAGGTCTCCCTTCCCAACTGCCTACCTTGGATGCAGGAGCCTTTTCAGTCCAACAGGAATCCCTTGGTCTCCAGAGAAACGTAAGTCTCCTCTAACCCTGCTCACACAGACCCACATGCCCTGCAAGGATGAGGCACAAGCCCCTTCACACGTTCTAACCCAGGTGGGCCCACTTAGCACCCAGCTGCCTCCCATCCCCGCTGCCCCAGGCTATGCTCACCCATCACCCAGCCAGCACATGGCAGCCCATTTCCCCACGTGGGAAGCCTAGCTGTGTGGGCCTGCAAGGAGACAACTCATCCCTCCCAAAACCCAGAGACCCCACCCCACAGCAGACACCATTCTGTCAAGAAATATGGCCTGTCAGCCGTGGTCTCAGGACATGACGTTCTCATCTCCAGACAAGTCTGCATACCTTGAAGGGCTGAGAGCAGCATCATGGGAGTGTATCTGGCACGGGAAGGAGAGGTGGATCTCTTCTCTCCACTGTCTTCTTGCATCTCAAGAGACCTCAGGCTGCTCAGCTCTGAGCGGCACCGTGCTGTGCTGTCACTCAGAAGTGAGCAGGTTTCCTGTGCCGCTTGTGGTGGGCCTGCACTCAGCACTGCAGATGGAAAAGTGTGTCCTGTGTCACTGTGGAGGTGGCAGTGCCACTGAGGCACTGAAGCATGACAGGGATGGCCCATTGGGGAGGGGCAGCCCCAGGGCTGGAGCTGTGGTGCCCGGCCAAGGGTTGTGGCCTGGCCTACGTACAGCACAGGTGTCGCGTCCATGCTGCACTGGGACGATTCCTCTTGTCCTCCAACACTTTGAACATCTGTGTTTCGTATGATCTGGAGTCACTGACCTTAAAAGGGAGGGGTTTTATCTGCTAGTAGAAATGTGGTATTAGAGAGAAAGGGCTCTTAAACAGCATGCAAGTGCATGCATCATCACACCCTATGTACCACTACAAGGTGAGTTAGAGGAATGCAGTGTAGTAGTGTAGATGCAAGGACGGATCTTGGCAAGGGAACATGAGCATGGGAAACAGTACGAGAGGAGCAGGAAACACAGGTCCCCGTCCCAGCTGCAGAACAGCAAACAGTGTGGGAGTCCTTGGGAAGGCCTGTGGGCTGTACCACCTCCACACTCTGCTCCCTAGGCCATTAGACTGAAGCCTGCAGAGTTTCCAGTTATCTTAGGGCCTGGAGTTCTGTCCCTTCTGTTGCTCCCCAGTACTGAGCATCTGGGACTCACTCAGCCCCATGTATTGAAGAGCATATACCTACAGGAGTCAAGCTATTTGAGATCAATCTCAGAAGGTGCCCTGGGAGGAAGGGACTGGGGATAAAGCACTAGGCTACTTGGGAATGCAATGTGCCACGTGTGGTGGTGCCATGGCAGCTCCAGCCAGCCACGCTCATTCTGAGTGCTTTCAGTTGGAACTTGAGGGCTATTCACATCAATTTGAATAGAATCACAGAATCATTAACGTTGGAAAAGAGCTCTAAGATCATCCAGTCCAACCGCCAGCCCATCCCCACCATGCCCACTAACTACGTCCCTCAGTGCCACATCCACATGGTTCAGCCTCCAACACCTCCAGGGACGGTGACTCCATCACCTCCCTGGGCAGCCTTTTCCAATGCAGAATCACTCTTTCTGAGAAGAAATTTTGCCTAACCTCCAACCTGAAGCAACTGTCCCAGTAAGGCAGGCTGGGCAGAGCACTCGCTACTCTGCATAGCTGAGATCAGGAAATCGGTGTGGTATAAGCCACTTAGTCGGCTATGCATTTTACCTATGACAGAGTGAAAGCAAATACCCAGCTCCAGGATGAGCCACAGGTCAGTGCTCGGCTTCAGGCTGTGCCCGGGCTGCGGCCTTTCTCTAGGTCAGGCCGGGGGAGACCGGAGCCGTTGAAGCCCCTCTGCTTTTCTGGGCCCGGTGCTGGGGCTGTGCCATACGGGTGGGCGGGCGACGACCCTCCCGAGGCTCCGCTGTCGAGCTACACCGCTGGGGGGTTCCTCTCCTCGTCCCCTCCTGCCCCCCCGGCGCACAGCCGCTCTCAGCTCGCCCACCCCCAGCCCACCCATCTCCGCTGCGCTGCTGCTCGGCGCCGCCCCCGGCCCCCTCGCCGCGCCCCGCCGCCTCTCGGGCTCTTTCTCGGTGCCGCTGTCGGTGCCGGTG